>NC_056744.1:213060071-213255071 GCF_019279795.1 Protopterus annectens | reverse complement strand
ATGGTTGAGACCATAAAATCGAATTTGTTAAAGTTCGAACCATTTAAATGATGTTCGCCGTTCAGCATGGAACAGTATATTTACCGTTTTCCTCACTGTAGTGAGATCTTGGAGTTGGTATATTTAGTTAGCAGGGGGTGTGGTGGGGGCAGAGGGCTTGGCCCTTGCAAAAAAAGTAAAAATTCTTTTTTATTTAAATTTCAAATTTTTACAAGTTCGATCTTATTGTGTCAACCATAAGAAATTCGAACTTGTGAAAGTTCAGAATTGAAAGTAGACCCATACACATTAGGTTACCTACAATTAATCTAACCCTCAATTAATCAGGTCTATATTATAACCTCAAAGTTATGGAACATGAAATACAACATGGTTGACACCATATTATCAATGTTCTGTAACTTTGAAAATAAAAAAAAAATGAAAACTTCAAATGCTTACCCTAATGAGTTTAAGCAGGGGGGGCAAGACCCCCTGCACCCCCCACACCCCCTGCTACGTAAATATACCAACTCTGAGATCGCACTTTAATGTAGTATGGTGCGGAAAAGGAAGATTTCCCTTTCCTGCCCTGTAGAGCGATCTTGGAGTTGGTATATTTAAGTAGCGGGGGGGGGTGCAGGGGAGCTTGCCCCTTGCCTACACCCATTAGTTTTCTTTGTTTGTTTTTAATTTTTTTTATTACATTTCGATTGTTTAATGGTTTGATGCATAAAGTTTGATGTTTATGCATTCAATCCATTAAACAGTCGAGATAATAATATAGACCCAATTAATTGACAGTCAAAAGGCTATCTGCATAATATTGACACTGCAAAATGTCAATATTAAAAATATCTAAACACAAAATGCAGAGAAAATAGAAGTTATACTGTGGATGGTTTATTCCCACCACCCCCCATACCCTCTACAGAAACATTGACAAAATGTGGTTCAGTTTTGTCAGATTTTTCGGTGATTTTCTATGAGGTTAAATTTTGTCACATTTTTCAGTTTTTTGCAGGGGGGAAAGAGCTGGCATCCCCCACCACCTCCTGCTAATTATTTATACCAACTCTGAGGTTTCATAGCAGTGGGGACAGGGTATAAACCGTTCCATAGTATAGCTGCAATCTTGTAGTATTTTGTGTGTTAATATTTTGCAGTTTTGTTCTAGTTTAGATACTACGCTGTCAGTCTTTTGACTGTCGATTTAATGAGTATTAGATTAAGTGCAGGTAACCCATACATACACACACACTCATAGAGTTCGATGGATAAATAATTGCATGGCATTTGTTGACTTCACAACTGACCAATGCTCCATATAACTTTAATTTTTAAACAAAAGCAAAGCTAATTCATCACTGCTATAGTCAAGTTTAGTTAACTTTAGCAGCACAATAGATATTCCTCGTGGTTATGGTTATATTACCATGGAGTTATTATATGTAAGATAAGAGTGTCAGAGGGAAAGCTTCCCACATAAAACATGTTTCATTTATGCTTTGTTTTTTGGTGTATATGTGGGTGTGGCAACATTTGTTTTCAGGGGATTGTTTTAGCAAACAGATAATCTGTTTTGGTTAAAAACGTTGTTGGCTTTCTAAATCTGAGGTTTATTTAAGTGTTTATATGTTTTGTCTTAGCATGCCTGACTTTGGATTGTTAAGAGTATATTGTTTTTTAAGCAGGGGTTAAGTGCAGTGTTTATTATATGTGCGTGATGAAGTTTGTTTCATTTGTGTTGTTTTGTTTGTGTGTGTGTAAATAGCATAAAAGTTGATTCTGGCTTTTATAAACAAGACATGGTAGAAACTTGTTACAGGCACTTATGTTATGGCATTAGAGCTATCAAGCACCGCCATCATTCCTGCCGCATAATCACTTGTATCTTGCTGAGAAAGCAGAAGCCTATATCAGTCTTCTTATGTAACTACTAATGGTAACAAATAACAAAAAAAAAAAACAGTTGCATTACTCTTTGCAATTCTTCACTGAGTGACTGCGACATGACCTCAGCATCTTCCATTTCCATTTGCTAACTCTCTCCATAAAGTATGTATCATAGGATCATACAAAATTACTAAGCTATTGACCCTGAGGCCCTTATAAGCTTAGTCAAGAGTTTAGGTCATGTTTAGACAAGTCAGCGCTCAATGCCCCTTTTCACCAGGGACACGGGTGGAATCCCAGGGATGTATTTTCTGTTTCCCATCCAGTTATCCAGGTTGCACTTAATAAGGGATAAAGGGGTACGCTGCTTAATGTGGAGAGGGATTCTATTCCACAGATGGGGGATTCTCTGGGACACAAATCTGTCATGCCTACATATCCCATTGATGTCACAGACCAGGTTGAGGCCAGACATGTGGGTTACTTGAGTGGAGATTGACTTGCAGATATGCAGCAGTCCCATCAAGGCGGGGTCCGAGATCACCTTGTATGTCAGGCAGAGATCACCTCTGAGGAATCTGTATGAAGCTGAATAGAGGTGATAGGGCTTTTAGCCTATTTGTATATGGTAGATGTTTGAGGCCCTGGATTCTCCAAGTGAGGAACCTCCAGCTGCTGCATGTGCTTTATGAGGTACATGCCGAACAGGATGTTGTACTCAATAATGGTTCTTATAAGGAAAGAATACATTGATGTTATGACCTCCTTGTCCCTGGATTAGATACCCTGACTTATGAGGTGGGCCATGTAGAAAGCTTTCCTTACAATGGAAGCAGCGTGGTGGTCAAAAGTCAGGTTGCTATCAACCTGGGTGCACAAATCCCTACAACTGATTGCATGCTTAGCACATTGTTATTAATGTGATAATTTGTGGGGATGATACCCTCCCCAAAGGGGATGATGATGTATATTTTGGTATTCAGCTTGAGGCCATGTTTCTGGCACCAGTCATTTATTTGGGTGAGACCCTCGTGGAGGATATTCACATCACTAAGGGAACTGATGACAGCTTCCAGCTTGCAGTCATCTGCAAAGTTGGTCAGCCATAGCCGACTGGTTTTGGCCTGCACATCAGAAAAGTATATCCCAAATAACAGAGACCCCAAGACTGAACCCTGGGGTACACCACTCATTGTGGGTCTACTGGTTGAGGTGGCTTTCCCTATTTTGATTAGGTGGGTTCTATCAGTGAGCCAGCTACCCATCTGGTAAGTACGGATTGATGCCTAGTTCAGAGAGTTTACCTATTATGCCAAAGTAGGGAGTAGTGTCAAAGGCTTTGGCCAGTGTCAGGTAGGCAGTATACACCATCTTCCCCTCATCCATGGCTTTAATGACAGTCTCAAAGAAGTAGACCAAATTTAACAGACATGACCTCCCATCGACAAAGCCAAATTGTGTGGAATTGAGTGTTTAGAGGTTGCCAATGACTTCTAACCTGTCTGTCTGACCTTAACTTCAACAGCTCCACTCTGCTCTGGTTCAAAAGCTACATAGATAACCGACACCAGTCTGTCAAATGGATCAACTCCCTATCTCCCCACTCCCAGTCACCCTAGGCATACCCCAAGGTTCTGTCCTCGGCCCACTTCTCTTTAATATCTTCACCAACCAACTTCACCTAGCTACCACAAAAGCCGACATAGTCCAATACGCTGATGACACAACCCTCATATGCTCTGCACCCAACATCCAACTTCTTCAGCAAAAAGCCCAACTAGCCTTTACTGAAATTGAGAACTGCCTCAATAACTCACAACTTATACTTAACCCCCAAAAACCCCAGTTTATGCTATTCCACCCAACCAAACCCATTGACCTCCCCTTTTCCATATTCTCCACCAACAACACCCAAATCACTCCAGTCTGAGACAAAACTCCTAGGAATTAGCATTGACCAACAACTCAGGTTAATAAACTCATATCAACAACCATCTCTATAGTCTACAAAAAACTAGACTCCCTCTACATATGCAAATGGTTCATTACCTCAGAATTTCATTCTGCCATAGCTAGACCTCACCTTCTATCCACACTGCTATGCTATATGCTTCTCCCTCACTAACAAACCTAAATAAAACTGACTTAAATAAAAACTCTCCACCTGCTGCAACAAAATTATCAGATTTTCCACTAATGCCAAGTCATGTTCCCATCATTGCCATGCCCTACAAACCATACATTGGCTAAAATTCTCCTGCCTACTAAAATATCACCAACTCAGCTTAGCTCACCAAATACTGTACTACCCTGAAAAAAACCCTAACCTGAACGACCTCCTTAACATCCACAATTCAACTACGCTCCAGCAACAAAGCCTTAATTGAAACCATCTCTTGCAAAAACAAACTCAGGGGAATCTCTTTTTGCCCAAGAAATTGCCAAGACCTGGAACAACCTTCCTTCTGACCTTAGTCATCTAAAATCTTCATCCTCCTTTAAGACTCTCCTGAAATCATATCTCTACTCCAACCATCTATGCAACTTTAAAAAAACGCCATAAACCCACATATTACTACAGGGAAACCTTTTAACAACTCAGGTGCATGCTCTGTCAGGGTCACTGTACAAACATATTATATGCTGTTCAGACTGTACAACTCTCATTTGACTGCCTCTCAGTGCTCATTGTAAATATTGTAAATATTTGTACAAATGGTCATTTGTCCATCCATCCGTCAGTGTGAATGCTGCAAACTACTATATTCGTTCTGTATAAAAATGTCATCTTTTATCCAATAATGGAATACTCATTCTTATTAACTGAAATATCTTTATATTGTGACATCCACCTGTAAACTTTATATCTATGCTCTGACTTATTGTAAGCAATTTGTAACTTATTATACTATGTTAATGTAATTTGCAACCTTTTTATCTCATGTTAATGTAAATTGTATGCTCTTTTTCTATTTTTGTTGGAGCTTTACTCCCCAGGACTCTGCTAAAAATGGACACTTGCTGTTCAGTCATATTATTCTGGATAACACATGTGAAATAAATAAATACATTGTTAATGAGGTCCATGATAATCCATTCCATGGCCTTGCATATCAGGCTACTTAGGCTGATGGTCTATAATTTCCAGGATCTGTGGACACTCCACCATTTTGCAAAGGGATAACAGTGGCTGTCCTCCACTCAGCTGGGAAAAAGCCGGTACACAGGCTTTGGTTGAATAGGGTGCTTAATGATGCTGCAAGTTCCTGCTTAAGTTAATGTAGGATGCAGCCTGGGATGTTATTGGGTCCCATGGATGCTGTATTTTTTGCCTTTGAGAGAGCAATGATGACCTGTTCCCTAGATATAAGGGGAAGGGGACAGGTACTGGGGATGTCCTGACGAGGGGGGTAAAGTTTCTTAAAAAACAAAAAGAACGCAATGGCAAAGCTCATACTAAATCACTTTTAATGTATATAGTTAGTGCTTTCATAGAGTATAGAACCCCTACTTCTTCAGAAAATAGAACGTAATGAGAAAACAGTTTATATAACAAGAAATCACATGATAAATCAGCTGACATTCATGGGAAAATAATGTCACTGCAAACCAGGAAGTAATAAACTTCTAAAGAACTAAAAAATAATAATAAAAATATTATAATACATACATGATCAATTTAAAATTTAAAATATAAAATATAAAATAGGAACTGTACTAATAAAAAAGCACAAATAGTTTACCTAAGGAAAGAAATCTCATAAAATATTGATGAGACTGAAAAATGAAAAAGACAATACAATAACATCATCTCATTAAGCTCCTCAATTTTAATATACAGGCAATAGAGCTAGTTTTATTCAAATCTGGGTATCTTTCTGAAAGCATCTACTCTTAATACCCATAATAATTTACGGCGTTCTAAGCTTAATGACATAGGACCCCCTCTCTCCTGAATTTCTTCATGATTAATAACTTTAAAAGTAAAAGAATGTTCAGGATTTATATGTATATGCTTAGCTAAAGCATTATCAATCTTGTTTCTAATGGCATATAGGTGTTCATATACCCTTTCTTTTAGACATCTGTCAGTCTTTCCAATATAAAAACCAGGACAGAGTCTACATTTAGCCAGGTATAGGCCACTCTTTGAATTACAACTGTATTTGCCTTTACAAGTAAATTTTAACTCTCTAATTGAGAAAGAGTTAAAATTTATTTGCCTTTACAAGTAAATTTTAACTCTCTAATTGAGAAAGAGTTCCCTGTTTCCATAAATCTACAGTAATGACAAGACTCGCATTTGAACATGCCTTTGATCCTAGAAAAAATTTTATTGTTTTTATATTCTAAGATGTTCTTTAAGTTTGCACACCTCCTATATATGACAAGTGGGTGAGGTGATAATTTTGCCCCGATGGATACATCCATAGATATTACATTCCAATTTTTAAGCAATATTTGTTTTATAAGTGGCGCATCCTTACTAAAGGTAGTGATAAAAGACAAAGAAAAGTCTTTATGTTAGTTATAAATTATAGTGTCTGCATCAGGGCTGTCTTATTGGCATCCATTCAAAATAGGTTTAAAGTGGCCTGATGCTCTTTTTTTGTTTCACCTCTGTGATAAGCTCATCTAATAAATTATCCAGATAGCCTCGTTTCAAAAACATGTTCCTTAAGAAATCACATTCAGCCACAAAATCTAAATTATTGGAGACCATTCGAGCAGCCCTAACAAATTGTCCTTTTACTACGGACCTTTTCTGATGTGCAGGATGTGAACTGGAGTAATATAAAAAGGAATTAGAATATGTTTTCTTCCTAAATATAGTTGCTGTATACATCTGTCATAGTCTATCCTTTCTAAGAAGGACATCTAAGTAAGATATCTCTTCTGAATGAAATTCACTTGTGAACTTTAGAAAATCAGTAGTGATGTTCAAGTAAGTCAATAATTCTAGGAAGGCAGTCTGGTCACCCTTATATATGACAAAAATATCATCCAAATATCTAGTGTAAAAGTAAATGGACTCAATGAAAGGGTTATTTTTGAATATAAATTCATTTCTCAAAATACCATCACTAGATTGGCAAAACTGCCACCACAAGGAGATCCCAAAACTACCCCTTTTGTCTGTAAATAATACTTTCCATTGAATAAGGTATTGGACAAGATAATGTCCAACAATTATTGTACCAAGGATAACTCATGGTCATCAACTCCCTTCCTAAGCAAGAGTTGGGAAACCCAGTCAACACCTACCTCATGTGGGATGACCATGTAGAGATCCTTAACATCTACTGTAACAAAATTAAATTCATCCTTATAATCCAAGCTATCTATGCTTTGCAAAAATGACCATGAGTCTTTACATATCTGATGTTCATTAATTAAATATTTCTTTAAAATGAAATCATCATATTTTGCTAAGGGGTATGTAATAGAATTCCTGCCGACGACAATCGGCCATAAAGGGGGGTTTTGCAAATCTTTGTGGATTTTTGGTAGACCAAAAATTACAGGAATCTGTGCTGCTGGTATACAAAAATAATTAAATAGCTTGATTGTTATTCTAGCTTTAATGAATAAATCATTGAAGTATATTTTATTCTCCTATATGCTGTATTGAGCTCATTTAAAGACACCAACACATAATTATCAGAATTCAGCATTTCTTCCATGCAGTTAATATAATGCAAGTGATTCATAAAAATTTAGACCTCCTCCTTTATCAGGTTTAGTAATTCTTAAATTACTATTCCTTAATACCTCCAGTATGACCCACTCATTTGTACTAAAATTATTGAAACCTGTGTATACATTTAATCTAGACATATTCAAATTCCTTAGGTCAAACTTACAAACAAGTTCAAAAATGTGCAAAATTTGATTAGGTACTGGATTAAAGATAGTGAGAACCTTAAATAAAGCATAAATGTCATCATTTGTACTACTATTATTATTGCTACTAGCAAATAATAATTTTAAATTGAGTTTACAAACAAACAGTTTCAAATCAATAAGCGTGTTAGGCAAATTACAGTTCCTAGTAGGCACGAAAGTTAAGCCTTTAGATAAAATGTCAGCTAGAGCACTCCCAACAAACAAGGAAGAATAATTAAAAATGTTGAAGTCTCTTTCACTGTTGTATACAATAGTCAAATTATTGAAAATCATATCAGAGGCAGATGAATCAACATAGATTACCTCTGTGGTTGACCTCGGTTTTTCCTGTTCTTCATCTTGTATTTGTTGTTGTTTGCCCCACAATTCTGGCCCTGATTCAAAGCCTATTGAAAATTCTGTGAAAGATTTCTATTAACAGATGGATTCCTGTTGGAAGAAGTACCATTTGAATCCGCGGTAATGTTGTTATTCTGATTTTTAATGCTCTTGCTACTACAAGGTTCTCCTTCAGATAGTTCTCTTCCTGTTATCTCATCTTTAGGAGGGGCCAGAGAGATGTCATCATCTATGCAATTTCATAGTGAATCCTCAACAGTAGACCCGCCTCCATCCTGTCCCATGGGTGGAGTACCTCCATTCCATTTCTTCACAATTAGAGGTTTTGGGTAAGCCACGCCTCTGGAATAATCTTGTTGATTCTGATGTAATTTCTTTGTTTTAATGGCTCTAAATTTATTTATATGCCAATCAATACTGGAAAAATACGAGAATAATCATATCTGTATCTGGGAAAATCAGGATCATTGATAATAAGCTTATCCAGAGAATCAGTTTCATGGAGAGTTCGTCCACTTGCAGTTTATATTGTTGCATCAATGTTTGTAATAACTCAAGTCCATGCCTGTTAAATAAATCAACAAGTTTGTGATGAAATGGAGAATCAGGAATGAGTCCAACAGGGTAATGCCACATTATAAAAATAATAAAAATGTTTCCAGGATCAAAGGCATGTTCAAATGCGAGTCTTGTAATTAGTGTAGATTTATGGAAACAGGGAACTCTTTCTCAATTTGAGAGTTATAATTTACTTGTAAAGGCAAATACAGTTATAATTCGAAGAGTGTCATATACCTGGCTAAATGTAGACTCTGTCCTGGTTTTTAAATTGGAAAGACTGACAGATGTCTAAACAAAAGGGTATATGAACACCTCTATGCCATTAGAAACAACAAGATTGATGATGCTTTAGCTAAGCATATACCTATAAATCCTGAACATTCTTTTACTTTTAAAGTTATTGATCATGAAGAAATTTAGGAGAGAGGGGGTCCTATGTCATTAAGATTAGAATGTCATGAATTATTATGGCAATTAAGAGTAGATGCTTTCAGACAGGCACCCAGGTTTGAATGAAACTAGCTCCATTGCCTGTATATTAAAATTGAGGAACTTAGTGAGATGATCTTATTGTATTGTCTTTTTCATTTTTCAATTTCATCAGTATTTTATGAGATTTTTTCTTAGGAAAAGTATTTGTGCTTTTTTATTAGTGCAGTTCCTATTTTATATTTTATATTTTAAAATTTAAATTGATTATATATGTATTATAATATTTTTATTATTATTTTTAGTTCTTTAGAAGTTTATTACTTCCTGGTTTGCAGTGACATTATTTTCACACAAATGTCAGCTGATTTATCATGTGATTTCTTGTTATATAAACTGCTTTCTCATTACTTTCTATTGTCTGAAGAAGTAGGGGTACTATACTCTACGAAAGCGCTGACTATATACATTAAAAGTGATTTACTATGAGCTTGGCTGTTGCTTTCTTTTTGTTTTTTAATTTAATTTTTATTTGTGTTTTTGTTTTTTCACTGACTGTCATCCTGCAAGTTTGCTATATCTATGGCATTTGTATATGTGGTGTCCTTGACCACCAGTTCTGAACAGCTGGGCGCTTCCTTTGAGATTGCAGACATATGTGAAGGAAGTCTTATGATTGCCATGACTTAACTGTTACTAAGATCCCAAAGAAGCATCTGTTCAGTAGCTTTAAAGGAGTAAAGGAGCATGACAAGGAATGCTGTAATATATATATATATATATATATATATATATATATATATATATATGTATATATATGAGTCTACCTGATTACGCCAAAAGCTGAGAAGAACAACAATGAGATAACCGACACCGGAAGATCGACAACAGAGAAGACCAACAGTTGAGAATCCTGATGCTGAGAACACCAACATGTTAAGGTAAGTGTGCAATAGGGACGGACATTAGGGTCAGGGTGTGGGTAAGGTAAGTGTGTGATAGTGACGGACATTAGGGTAGGGTGCGGGTGAGGTATGTGTGTGATAGTGACGGACATTAGGTTTAGGGGCAGGTTAAGTGAGTTAGGGTTAGGGTGCGGGTAAGGTAAGTGTGCGATCGTGACAGACTTAAGGGTTAAGGGCGGATTAAGTGATTTAGGGTTAGGGTGCGGGTAAGGTAAGTGTGCGATAGTGACGGACCTTAGGGTTAGGGTTTGGGTTAAGGTTAGTGCATATATAGTTGTGTATGTAAGGTTTAGTGTAGGTTTGTAAGGTTTTTGGTGTGCTTGTGTTGTGTGTGTGTTTTTCGGGAAAATTATTTGTTTTTTGATTGACGGGATTGTGGTTTGTCAGGCATGTGAAGTTTTGTGTTTTTGAACTTTCAGTTTTGTCATGTTGGTTATTTTGTTGTGGGTGTTTTGGCATGTCGGTGTTATCAGGTAGACCCATATATATATATATATATGTATATATATATATATATATATATATATATATATATATATATATATATATATATATATATTTTGTATAAGTTTGTGTCAAGTATCTTCATTCATTTCTCCATAAAACATACCATTTTCACCAATCCATATATCCCTTGATAAAACAGAGGCAAGACATTATGAGGTTTCTTTAAGGGAGAAGAATATTTCCCACCATGATTCTTCAACAGGGGATTGTAATACCATGCTACTTTACAAATTAGAGTTGCTGGTAAGGTCAGTCCACTCAGATTCATTTTACAGGACTGCATTCTGTTCAGCACCTCCTTACCTGATCCAGAAAGTAAAAACTAAAGGAAGTTTTTCCTTTTGTTATTCAGTAAAATGAAGTGAAGTCAAGATTTTGAGATATCATATACAGGGAGTAGTACAAGGGCGGCCATGGTGGTGCAACGGTTAGCGTTGCCACCTCACAGCAAGAGGTTATCTGGTTCGATCCTTGGCTGGGGTGCCATCTGTGCAGAGTCTGCATGTTCTCCCTGCGGTCATGTGTGTTTCCTCTGGGTGCTCCAGTTTCATCCCAAAGACATGCTGTAGGTGGATTGGATGCTCTAAAATTGGCCCTAGGCATGAGTGCATGTGTGTGTTTGCCTTCTGTGGAAGGTTGGGTGCCAGGCTGGCAACTTGGCACTGTAAAACTCCACTGCCAATAATGAGCAGACAGGTGATCTGCTGTGGCGACCCCTAACCGGGAAAAGCTGGAAGAAGAAGATATACAGGGAGTAGTACTCTGTTACTGCTGAACAACTAAGGTGAACAGTATTGTAAGAGCAAGAGGAAGGACAGGGAAGGCCCTGGTCCAGGTAGTAAAATGTAAAGGGGGTGGCTAACAGTTTAGAAGCTGTTGTTTTCATTTTAAGAGAGCAATCACTGATTAGATTGCTACATATTATCTCACAATTTCCTTAAAAAGGCAGTATGAAAGTTTACCTGGTATCATTCATTGAATAAGATTGCACTTGCTTGGGGAGAGTGTAGGGCACCCAGCTGATATGTGCGCAAGGTGCCAGACTTCATTGCAACATCTCTTGAGTTTTTCACAATGCAAACCTTTTGCCAGGCACCTCTTCTGTCATGCCATATTTGGTATCATTACTTTATCTTTTAAATGTATTAGCTTGTACATTGAACATTTAACCTGCTCAGGTCTAAATAGTATTTTCTGATTTATCATGTGTTTCCTTTCCTCTTAACAGTTAGGTGAGTTAATCATTAAGATAAGTCAATGATTCTCAAGAAATTTAACAGGTGCAGTACTTTCCATTAAAGCTAATAATATTATTATATGAAGATGATTTCTGTCTCACTGGTTCTCCTGTTCATCTGTCTTTGCTGCCAATATTCAATGCTTAAGCACCGTATATTTTTTACTTTTTGACAGTTCTGTTTATTCCACCAGTGCAGTAGACTGCAAGTAAAAGATGAAATTTTCAGGTTCTAATATCTGCTTAATTTCTGGCCTATCTAGCATCACGTGTTGCAATAAGGCTCATTAGTCCCCCACCTGCATTCATACCCCCCAAAATGTGTAGGCTGTTTACTATATTGAAGTTTGCTATACAATTGTTAAGTCAGGCCTGAACCTCATGATATAGCTGGAGAAAAAAGTTGGTAATAAGATTTACTGGGGTAATACTGCCATTTGTCAAAAATAAAAAAATCAGAAAGCACCTTTGGTACTGTAAGAAGGATTAGATCATACTTCAGCAACTCTGTGCTCCATAAATGTTTTACATGGTTTACAGATTTCACTTAACCACCATGAAGCTATTCTTTCTTAGGGCCATCTTGCAACACTGCCTATTAATGCCCGATAAGTCTTTCATTTCATAAAATATTACAACATGAAGATTTCAGTACTGTTATTTTTGTCTTGATCTCTCACACTAAATCTTGAAATAATTAAACTAATCCTGCTTATTATTTAGTCTCATTAAGTTCCTAGCCAGGCTCCAACAACATTATTGGATATTTGGTTTTCCATTTTATCAAGCTATGGTTGCACCTGCAGCTGTTATGTCAACTTTTGTTCCCTGTGATTTTCCATTATTTATGAAAATTGTTTTCCTAGTAATTGCCTCCTTTAGTAATGGCTTCAAAATGTTAATTTTTTATATACCAATGAGTTCTTCTTCACTCCATTAGGTAGATATTGTACCCCTAAACTACTATAAATTATGAAGTGGCATGTCCCAGTAAGACTGTGTGCAAAAAAACTGTATGCATTTTGATTTTATATCAGAGTATCATTCTCAAAACTGCGCCTTTTAACCCAGTCATAAATATTTCCCTTTTCCGACACAGAAAATTTAAGGCAGCTGTGTCAGATTGTCCTTATATGGATTGTACTATGGAGTTCACTACTAAAATTACCAGACAATCGGACAGTTTCCAAAAGAGCTGTTCTCAGTGTAAGTAACCTACTTCAGTGTAAGGCCTACCTATAAACAGGCTTGCACAGGGGGCCAAATTCCAAAACACATGCTCTTAGCCCGCTCTAAGTGTAAGGGGCTACTTACACTAAGACCAAGACTTATGGAATGGGACCAGTGTCATGGTCATTATTTTGTAGTGGTAGATAAGTGACATCATAAAAGCAGTTCATTGTATTTAGTAAAGCATCATTCAGAAGTGAATTAGCTAATAAAAGTCACCCAGAGTGACTTGACTAAGGTGTTGTCTGGCTGTTAAGAATGATGACTTGTTTCCTGTTGAAATTCTGAGGAACATAATTATGATTTTAGCCTATAAATGACTATAAATGCACAAAGGCAGGGTATGTGTTAAGCCTAGTAATCCAGAATTCAAAGTATACCATTTTTTCTCTCAGGTATATCAGTCTCTAAGTTAGCATATATGAGAACTGTGGTGTGGTCAGTACATCATCCCACATCAGGGACTACAAGAAGGGGACCATATATTGATCGAGAGAGTTTTTAAAGTTCCTTTTTTTTCTATGTGTGTGTGTGTGTGTGTGTGTGTGTGTGTGTGTGTGTGTGTGTGTGTGTGTGTGTGTGTGTGTGTGTGTGTGCCTGTGGCAGCTTACTTTTTGAATTTCTGGGACCAAGATTTTGATTCTCTAAAATGTAATACAAAGCCAATTTTTTTGGGATCATCTTCAAATATTTACCATCCCAGTATTTTTGTGGCAAGTTCAAGTCCCCACATGTAAAAGTCTGAAGCATTCAACTGTTTAAATTGTATTTTTTTTTATAGCCCTTCATCCTAATTTGATGTAAGCACAATTCAGGCCAGGCACCTTAACTACATAAATGTTCTTACTTGTCTATAGAAGTATTTGTTTAGCTGCCACTGTTGCAAAGTTATTCTCTACTTTCCTACTATATTTTTATAAAAGCAACTCATGGGAAAGGCAGCAAAGGACTCTGCCTTGCAAATTTAATGATACATTGGAGACACCTCCAGGACTCTCATTTTAAATGACAAAAAATAAACCAAGACCAAGAATCCTGGAAAAATCTAGAAAGTCTTCAATGTGTAGTCTACCATAATGTAAACAAGTGGAAACATTGAAAGTCTACTGAAGATACAAAATGCAAAGGTGAAGGGAACAAAAGTAAGACACACCCAGTTCCAAACAATAAAATCAGCGGTCTTTCAAATACCCTATTTTGTGACATCTGTACAGTCTTACAAAGAATGCTGGAAATGTATGAACAGCAGTACTATCTAAGGTTTCATAAACAGGACAGCAGCTCCTATTTTTAAAATTCAGATACCAAAAGATGCTGTGTTTCCAAGAACTATATCCTTTTTTTTAAGTGAGAGTACAGACTGGCCTTCAGTCCATTATAATATTCATATAATTTCTTTCTGCTATAGATCCTTCAGGCTGATTCGGGGAAAACTTTAGTTAAGTTCTATGGGTTAGAAGTTTGTTACCCCCCCCCCCCCATCTAAACCTTCTACTCACTTTTCTCTCTCATATTACTCTTTCAACAATCAATTCTTACTTCAAGACAGCAACACATAAAAAACAAAACCTACAAAATACAGTGCTTTCTCAATTATGAGGAATACCTTACATCCTTTTTCTACAAATGCAGACACTATGAGTGTTTTTGATATGATGTCATATTGAACACTAGTATACTACTGTACATATGTACATTTGATTATACTTTGTATGTTTTTTAATTTTTTATGACAGATTTATTATTTCAAAACCTCTGTATCTTTTATGACACTGTTATATGCTAATATCTTCAGAAATGTAAACCTACCTCTCTTGATTTATGGCGTAGTTTCTCATCTGTGCCTGAAATGGGTCCTTTGTGGATCAGTTAAGTACTCCAGTTAACAAAATAAATAAATAAAAATAAAGGGGGCATATGTTGCTCTTTATCTGACTCTGTCCTTTGGGACCCCATACTATAGAAATAAATAACATGAGTGGTCCTTTTAAGTGATGGGAATTTTCTCCAAACATTCAGGATACAAAGCAATTTTGAGAAAGACATAGTTGTTAAACAGAACTGAGTAAACATTGTGGTGGGTCTCACTAATAAAAAAAATGCCTTAGTAGGTATGCAGATGTGTTAATGATAGTACTTGACTTTTCTTTTAGGACTTAAAATAATGTTTTGTTTTTTTTAATTTTCATAAAGATTTCAAAGGGGTTTAACATATAATTATTACATATTATGATATCGGACAGCCAGCATTTTCTTCAGATATTATTTTGTGAAGCATATGCTTTAGAGTGCCATGATTTTATAAGCTTATCCAGGACTACATTAAATAGTTGTGCTGGATATGATTTCTTTTTTTTATGTTACTGTGACCTTTTTACATTTATCTGTCCTGGTTTCTTTTATTGAAAAATAATTGTGTGTGTGCGTGCATGTGTGCGCGCATGTGTGTGTGTGTGTGTGTGTGTGTGTGTGTGTGTGTGTGTGTGTGTGTGTGTGTGTGTGTATGTATACACAAGTATTTTTACAAATGCTGCTGTGAATATAACTTTGCTATGTAACACACCTATATGCATGAAGTACTTCATAGTTCTTTTTAAGAAAGTACATACTGGATTTTTGGCTACCAATACATTGGATAAGATACAAAGATTAAACCGAAATCTGTTTGCTCAAACCAAGACTTGTCAATATTTTTTCCTTTTTTGGCTAAATCACTGTTTTTCACAAAATGAGATCTGCCAAGACTGCTCAGCTTTGAGGGCAAGGAACTTTTTGTCTTATCTTTAGAGCTGAGTGACTCTGGAGTTAATATATTAAGAGAAGAATGAGGGTGGGTGTACAGCCTTTCCCAATGAAGGTGACTTTTCAATTGAAGTAATATTTTTCTATATCGGTGTGTGAAGCTGATGTATGCTGCTGTGAAGCATTGTTTTATAATTTTTGCTTATGCAACATACCAACTTTTTGTTAATTTACTTGGAATCCCACATGAACAGTATGTGTGTGTGGTCTTGTGTCTGTTTATGTATTCTTAGATATAGATATAGATATAGATATAGATATAGATATAGATATAGATATAGATATAAATATAGATATAGATATAGGTATAGATGTAGGTATAGATATAGATATAGATATAGATGTAGATATAGATAAAGATATAGGTATAGCATCACCAAGTACAATAAAGAAAAAACAAATAGCGTGCCTAGAACAAGATGTAAAAAATGTACAAATGTGATCAAGCACTCAGAAGTAAACTTCAAAACTTTTATTTTATTGCATATTCAACAGTCCTGTCACACAATGGTGTTTGTTTGTCATGTAGAGGAGTTGAGTTATGCATTGTGCAATGTAATAAAACTTATGAGATTTATTTCAGAGTGCTAGATCACTTTTGTAGCTTTTTTTGTGCAAGTACTTAAAAAAGTTGATATACACACACACACACACACACACACACACACACACACACACACACACACACACACACACACACACACACATAAACACTTTATTTGTTGAAATATAACAAAAATGTAAGTTTTTAAAACATTTTTGGAGGGTTGTACACCAAACCACTTACCTAAATTAAAAAAAAAAATCTCCATGGTCATATCAAAATGGGCCAAGGGGAAATTGAAGCCAAAAATAAATAAATGAACAAACAAACAAATAAATAAATAAATAATGTAATAAGGCAACCCCCCCCTCCACACACACACACACACACTCACACCCACATACATCTATTTACAGGGACCACCACCGGCGCTTGAGTCCCAAATACTCAAAAACCACTGCTGTGAAGTTAGGGGACTCAGATGCCTTGCAACTAATGTAGGCTGCTGCTCACACTTGGATTAGAATATATGTTTGGGGTAGCAGTCACAGTGAGGGAGCAGAAGGGAATTTTAGGTTTAAGCATTGGGGATGGGGAGTTTAGGGAGAGAATGCAGGAATGCAGTTTTAATTTTACGGAGTGAGAATGGTGTTTTAATATTAGGGAGTGTTTGGATAATTTAGGTTAAGGCAGGAAAGTTGGACTTTTAGGGTTAGGGAATTTAGGGTTAGGGAGGAGGAGCAGATCTTTATGGGAAGGAAGCAAATAGTTGGATTGGGAATGGGGTAAGAGTTTTATGGTTAGAGTTTTGATTCTGTTAAAGCTATATAGTTTTATAGGGTTGTGTATGGGAGGGAATTTGTTGAAATGAGAGATCTGCCTACTAGTAGTTTGAGCACTTATTTTTCAAGCAAGAAGCAATGAGCAAGTGTGTTCCTAGCTACTATCAGGTGAGCTTTTCAAGTAGACCCCTCTATGTGTGTGTATATATATATATATATATATATATATATATATATATATATATATATATATATATATATTCTGGATATAGGACTGTTGACAACGCCGACAGCTCAGAACGCCGACACTGAGAACACCGACGCCAGAAGATCTTAACTAGAAGACCGACGGATGTAAACACCGACGCTGAGAACACCGACATGGGAAAAGGCTGTTTAATGCGGTAGTGCAGGACAGTAGGGCCCCTGCAAGGTAAGTTTAATATTGACACTCTGTAGGGATCACACTACAGTGGTTAAGTGAGTTAAGGTTAGGGCCTTAGGTAAGTACGGTAGTGATAGTCTTTGGGTTAGGGCGGTTAAGTGAGTTAGGGTTAGCGGTTAGGTAAGTGTGATAGTGACACCTTAGGGTTAGGTTTGGGTTAAGGTTGTAGATAGTTGTGTATGTGAGGTTTAGTGTGGGTTTGTAAGGATTTTGTGTGTGTGTGTGTGTGTGTTTATATATATATATATATATATATATATATATATATATATGGTGTGTTGGGCATGTGAGGTTTCGTGTTTGTACACTGTCTGTTATATATATATATATACATATATACATATATATATATATATATATATATATATATATATATACATACATATACATACATATACACACACACATATATGTAAAAACAACAGAGAAAAAGATTGTACATTCATGTAACACCAGGAAGCAAACACATGCAGATAGCACAATACAAGGTAAGGAAAACTTAAATTTCCTAATTAAGAGGCAGGGGAAGCTTATTGTGGAAAGTGAACTTAGATATAATTAAACTAGTTTACAAACAACAATAATGAGTATTTTTTTTATCTATACACATAATTCTGTTAAATTAAGGACACATAGGCTGCAGTTCTGCAGACGTTAGTGTTGTCGCCTCACAGCAAGAGGTTGTCCGATTCAGTTGTCAGCTGGAGTGCCTTCTGTGCAGAGTCTGCATGTCCTCCCTTTAAAGACGTGCAGTAGGTACGTGTGTGTGTGTGTGTGTGTGTGTGTGTGTGTGTGTGTGTGTGTGTGTGTGTGTGTGTGTGTGTGTGTGTGTGTGTGTGTGTGTGTGTGTGTGTGTGTGTGTGTGTGTGTGTGTGTGTGTGTGTGTGTGTGTGTGTGTGCCTTCTGTGGAGGCCAGATGCCAGGCTGGCAACTCAACACCATAAAAACTCCACTGCCAATAAATCTGCGGACCAGTAATCCACTGTGGTGACCCGTAATGGGAGAAGCCAAAAGACATAAACAAAAAAACAAGATGATGACAAAGGATGTGAGATGGATACAAAGCTACAGTGTAACAAAAGGGAGTAAATGTGATAATTTTTTTCAGCTGTTGAGTTGAGATAACAATTAGAAAGGACAGTAGATACATTTGGGGATATTTGCATATACTGCCTTTATTGTACATCAGAAGTGTATGCAGAAAGTTATCTGCTGTAATCAACAATATGTTTTATTGCCCACCTATCATATAAAAAATAAATGAAATACAGTTATAAAACCTAAATGTACATTTGCCACTCTTCATTTTCTGTGGCATGCACAGTAATATTTGTATTGCTCACATAACTGTATGGAGAATGCCTAGCTACACCTATGTGGCAGGTGTATGGAAGTACTCTGCCACTGTAATATATACTGTAGTACTGATCAAAGGTTATTAATGACATACACGTGACTGATGTCATACATACACATAGGTTAAAGAATTAACTGCTTCATTGCTTTGCAATACTGCTGTTGGATATGACAGTGTACACACCTGTGACACTGTAGAAATATGAAGAGGTATCATGGCCACCTGTGCAATCATTCCAATAATAGTAATTAAGAGATGAAAAAAGAAATTTTTCAACAAACTACATTTTATGAATTGCAATAAGTTTGTGACTGTTCATGCATGCCGTGTATGTCTGTACATAGAAAAAAATACGTAAGGACATGGCACATACACAAAAGATGTGTTACATTGACCAGGACATAAACAGAATAATGATGTGATATACATATTAACAGCTCTCTAGCTCTAGCAGAAGCAGCAAACATACATGAAAATGAGGCATGGTCATGTGGCAAATTCAAACGTGCCCATAAATCAAGGTACTATTCATAGATCAGAGTGCATGTGCCATGTACCGTGTTTTTAAGAAGCATGTCAAAGACGTAGAGTGCATGTATAAATGTCAGGCACGTGCCATTCCTAGTGCTATTTTGAGAATGCAGCCAGACAGTAAGCATGTATGATTCTAGCACTTAGTTTGTATATAAGTTACCTAAGTTAAAGTCAGTTAACTTCTATCGTGATGTGTTTGTATAAAATAAGGCTGCTTGAGCAGAACCTACAAAGACTCTTCTATTGTATCCAAAGTAGGAGAACCACATGGTATCAGAACCGGGGGTGCAGCAAATAATATTTGGAGGCATGAGGTGCAGAGATGACAGTGAAGGTAAACTAAGAGAAATTAGCACAAAAAAGAGCCAGAAAAGAATCAAAGGTAATGAGAATTTGTACAAACTATTTATTTTATAAAAAGGATAAAATGGTGCATTACAAGAACACAAACCGCATTATTAAACAAGCGGGAGGAACAAAAGGTTTATTAACTAAGGGAAATGTTTAAAACAAGATATTTGACAAAACAATTATCAGAAAGGCAAAACAAGCATGTTTAAAGCAAAAACGAGTATGTTTAAAGTAAATCAAGCATTTTTTTTAGGCAAAACAGCCATCTTTAGAATAAAACGAGCGCAAGAAAGGTACAATGGGCATGAAAACAGATTGAACGAGCAAAATGAATATACTAAGGGCAAAAAGGGCGTATTAAGTGTAAATAAAGTAAGGTGATTTATGTTTTTTAGCAAAGTGCTGCATTTTGACATAAGTATGACTTTGTATTGTATCAAGGGCATAATTAAAGTTATTCAAGGTATCTCAAAGTGTGTAAAAGTGCTTACAGTGTGTACTTATTACTGTCTATGTATTCCGAAGAGTTTATTTGTGCACAAAGTGCAACTATTTCATGAAGTACAGTCAAAGTATAGCCATTTCAAAAAGTTTCTTGTGCTGAGTGTGTCTATTTGCAAAGTGCCACCATTGCAGAGTGTTTCTTGCTCTATAAAGAGTTACAAAGCAAGGTACTGCTATTTTGGGTAAATTTCAGTGTGCTGTGTACAGTTTATTGCGAAGTGCAATTACTTCAAACTGTTACTGATTCTGAGCTTCTCTTGGTCAGTTCATTTACAGTGTGAAGTTATTTGAAATGTTTCTTGTACTGATAAGAGGTGATTTCTTGCAATACAGTAATTTCAAAGGTGTTATAGTGCCCGGGAGAGTTATTTCACAGTGTATGCCCAATAGCATAGTTTTGAAAATCCCAAAAGCATAATTTCAAAAGCACAAAAGTATAAGGGCAAAGTTACAAATACTGGCATAAATTTCTAGCATATGTGAATGTGTTTGTGCTTATTTGCAAAATGCTTCACTGGTATGTGTCAATATGGCAGATGGATTTTGAAAGCCCTTACCACTTGTATTTGATAAGAATATTGCAGAGAATTAGAGAATATTTGAGCGAGAGTGTGACATTTTTATACAAGTAGCTTATTCAGATAAAGATGCATGCACCAAAGCATTCATTTTGTTAAACCTAGCTGGGTCAGAGGCCATAGATAGAGAGCATTCATTTGTGTATGCACCAGCAGTATATGAGAGAGAAGGTCAAAATCATCATATTGCTGTACAGGCTGAATCAAGGGAAGACCCTGAGTGTTTGAAGTGCAAGTTCAGAGAAATGTATAATCACCAGACAAATATCACATTAGAGAGGCATTTGTTTTACACAAGAGATCAAAAAAACGAGGGAAACTTTTGCAGCTTATATACCTGACTTGAGAAACAAAGCTAAAATGTGTCAGTTTGGTGACTTAAAAGATGAGTTAATAAAGGACAGGCTCATGTGTAGTATTAATAGGACTGGTGTGAGAAAGATCTTGCTTCATGGCAGTGATTTAAAATTGACTAAAGCCATAGACATTTGTCAAATACATGAGGTGACACAAAAACACACAAGTATGCTTGCAAGTGGCATGGTTTCAGCAGTTTCCAGAGCAAGTGTAGACAGCATGCAACACATGTCAAACAGAAGTAGGCCTAAGCACATGGAAGCCACAGCCCCTGCTGGTTCACCAAGGAAATCACATAGCTATCCAGCAAGTTCTAAGGCTCATACAGTTAAAGGAGCATGCTCAGTGTAGTACAAGCATGAATCAGCAAAACCCAAGTCTAGCTTTATAGTTAGCTGTCACAACTGTGGTGCAAATCATGAGTCTAAAAGACAGAAATGCTTAGCATTTGTTCAGCAATGTCACAAGTGTAAAAAATGGAACCATTTTCAAAGCTTTTGCAAATCAAGTAAACCTCACCAGTTGTAAAGAAAGGTCACACAAAAAAAAGTAGGTTGATCAAGTAGAGACGCAAAAGTCAACTTTCTATGTAGATGGTGTATCAGTACTTGGTGAAAGAGTTGATGCAGTGAATTTATTGGCAAAGAGCAAAGTGTTTTGTCCAATCTGGATCAATGATAAATCCACAATGCTTAAAGTAGACACTGGTTCAAAGTGTAATGATATCAGCAGACACATTTGCTAAAGTGAGAGTTAATGGACAACTCAATGTCGCCAGTAGTGCAAAACCTGTTGCTTATGGAGGTGAAGAAATTCAAACCAAAGGCTCAGTGATGCTTTCATGTTATTTGGCCAAGAACTGCTACAACTTGTTATTCTATGTAGTCTGAAGACCAGTACAGTCTTTACTGGGTCTCAAATATAGCTCGAGAATGAATCTACTTTCTTTTACCAAAGAAGTTCATCACATAAGTACATCTCCTAGCTTCAATTTTTCTGAAGCCGTTTTCTCAGAGTATGCTGATATTTTTGATGACAAGTTGGGAAAACTTCCAGTTGTATATTCCATAAAGTAGACCCAGAGGTCACTCTAGTAGTTAGACCAGCAAGAAGAGTTCTGATAGCTATACAGAATAAAGTCAAGGCTCAGTTGGGTAAAATGGTGCAGCAAAGTGTAATTTGTTCAGTTACAGAACCAACTGAATGGGTGCCATCTTTGCTAGCAACCCACAAAAAAAAAAGGCTCAGACGAAATCAGAATATGTATTGATCCAAGAGATTTGAACAAAGCATTGAAAAGACTGTATCATCCAATGCGCACAGTTGAAGAGGTCACAGCCCTAATACCGAATGCCACTGTCTTTTCTGTCTTGGATGCAAAGAGTTCATTCGGGCAAGTGATGCTTGATTGCAAATAATCATTACTAACTACTTTTGGTTCCCTGATTGACAGATACAGATTCCTAAGGATGCCATTTGGAATAAATTCTGCAAGTGAAGTCTTCCAGCGTGCAATGAAGCAATTTTTTTTCGAGTTATACTTGTGCCATAATAGTCGATGATTTATTGATTGGAGGCAATGGTGAAACACAACATGACAGAAACCTAAAGACAGTACTAGACAGAGCATGGGAAGTAAACTTGAAACTCAGTCCTCTGAATTGCAAATTCAGGCTACCAGAAGTTGCATATGTAGGTCATTTATTTACCAGTGCTGGCTTGAGAACAGACCCGACCAAGCATGCAGCTATCCTTAAAATGTCAGCACCAGACAATATTCAAACTCTACAGCATTTCCTAGGCATGGTTAACTATTTAGGCAACTTTATACCAGACTTCAGTGAGTTGACAGCACCTTTATGAGAGCTAAAGCACAAAAATGTTGCATGGTCATGGTTAGAACATCACCAAAAGGCATTTGAAGACCTTAAGAAGAAAATTGCCACCCCACTTACATTAAGATATTATGTTGTGAATAAACCAGTCACTGTTTCCGGTGATGCTCCAAAATTTGGTCTTGGTGCAGTTATACTTCAAGACGACAGACCAGTAGCCTATGCATCTAGAACACTTACCCAAATTGAGATGCAGTATGCTCAAATTGAGAAAGAACTTTTGGCAATAGTATTTGCATGTTCCAAGTTTCATGATTATATTTATGGTCGAGCTTGTCAGATGGAAACTGACCACCAACTTCTAGTTACTATTCTAAAGAAGTCTATGCATTCCACTCCAGCAAGATTACAGAGAATGATGCTCAAATTACAAAAGTACAACTTCAAAATGGTCTAAACGAAAGGCAGAGTACTCTATCTGGCTGATACCTTATACAGATCACCCAGAAATATGATGGAACAGCTTGGCATAGATAATTTTGACATTGATGTGATGGCAGTGCATAACTTTTCTACCAATAGGCTTGATGAGTTAAGCCATCACAAAAAGACTGATCCAATTTTGTAAAAGCTCAATCACTATATTAATGTCAGATAGCCATCAAAGCAATCTAGTCTACCACCTGAAGTGCAAACCTGTTTTCCTTACAGAGATGAAATGTTGATGGAAGATGGCATTATTTTCAAAGGTCCTAAAATTGTTGTTCCTGCTTTCTTACAACAAGAATATATCCAGATTTTGCACTGTGATCACCCAGGTTCTGCATCCACTAAGAGAAGAGCAAGACAATTAGTATTTTGCCATTCATTACTGAAAGACATTGATAAAGTACTTTCTTCTTTTTCAGTATGCAGTAGTACTAGACTGCATTTGCAATGAGAACCACTTCAGCTAAGTCAAGTTCCTGTACTACCTTGGTCAACAGTAGCCACTGATACCTTGGAGTGGAACAATCAACACTTCTAAGTATTGGTAGACTCTTATTTGAAATTGTTTGAGATTTACTTACTACCTAACTTAACATCCACCGCTGTTATTACTAAGTTGAAACATAATTTCTCAGTCCATGGTAGTCCAGACAAAGTTATCTCTGACAATGTTACTCAATTTACTTGTCAGTTTTTTTCAGAAATTTGCAAGGAGTGGGACTTTGTACATGTCACTAGCAGTCCTGAATATCCTCAGTCAAATTGTCTAGCTAAACGTGCAGTGCAAAGTGCAAAGCAATTACTTGAAAGGTCAAAGTGTGACAATACCAATGTTTTTTTGAATTTTCTTAATCTCAGAAATATACCCTGTGATGATATTCTTGGTTCATCTGCTCAAATACTTCTTTCCAGGTAAACCAGAACAATGTTACCTATTAGTTCCAGTTTATTGAGCCCTAAAGCTAAGAACAATAGAACCATAAAGGCTCAACTATTCCAGAAGTGTTCAATCCAGAAGTCCAGTTATGATAAATCAAGCAGATTTCTTGATCCACTGAGGGAAGGAGAGACAGTGAGAATACAAATGGCAAAAGGTTTCGACCAGGTTGGTCAAGTTATTGGAATATGTGGCGAGCCAAGATCCCACCTTGTAGAATCTGAGGGTATGGAGTACAGGAGGAATCATAGGCATCTACTTCCTGTACCAGAATCATCATCACAACATTGACCTAGTGACACAGACTCTAGATTTCAGAATGAACCAAATGTTGCTCCCATTCCAGAGTGCGTTCCTTCTTTTTCCATTCCTGAAGATGTTCCAAACAATTCTAAGATTGAACATTTTACAGTTACAGCTCCAATTGCTAAGCCCAATTCCCAGTTTTATGTCACATGATATGGATGAGTATCCAGGCCCAGTGTGAAATATGTACTAACATGGACTTAACTGTGTATATATGTATGTTATCCTGTGCAAATGCATGATAGAGATCTGTCTGTGATATCTGCATGTCAAATAGATTTATAACGTTGCATGTTTCATTTTTTTCAAGATGGAGGATGTAGAGCAGAGTGCACATGCCATGTACTGTATTTTTAAGAAGCATGTCAAAGACGTAGGGTGCATGTATAAATGCCAGGCATGTGCCATTTCTAGCACCATTTTGAGAGTGCAGCCAGAGGCTATGCATGTATGATTCCAGCAGTTAGTTTGTATATAAGTTACTTAAGACAAAGTCAGTAAACTTCTATTGTGATGTGTTTATATAAAATACAGCTGCTTGAACAGAACCCACAAAGACTCTTCTATTGTGTCCAAAGTAAGAGAGCGGAACTAATCAAGCATAGTCAGTCCCCTGACAAACAGGTGGTGTGTCTTTGAAATTCATGCCATATAGTAATATTTATAGGATGTATTTATGTGTGTAATGCAAATGGATAGGTAGGCCAAATAATATTCCATGCCAGAATTATGTTGTTAATATATCAGCTACTGGGCAAATGTAGAAAATGTCAAGTTAAATTATTTGAGTATGATGCATCTGTGGTACTTTAATCAATGATATGGCTGTATCCTTCCTAGTGCAAATGGCACACCAAACATGCTGACTAAAATAAGTGAATCAAAGTACACATGTGAATGTAGTATATTGTAACTGATATTTGGTCCCAAAGTATGTCTTGTTAAAAAAAGATTTACCTTGCACATTCACCAACGGTACACTGGCCATTGAAAACTGGTGTTATCCTCCGCCCATAAGTCAACAACTTCATTGCACAGATGTAGGGAAAAGTAGCCTTCCAGAGGCTAATTCTATTTCATTTTGGCAGAGAAGAACATATGACAAGAACTGTTTCATAACATTGATTACATTATGTGCTTTGTGCTAAGCAATGCACCTGCTCTGCTTCATTATACTGGGTATGCTCATACGGAAGTAGACCAAGGACAACAATAGCATCAACTACACAACACAAAAACAAGATAAAGTATCAAAACACAGGCACAATCACACTTTGTGATGAATTTGGTATGCATTAAGAAATGATGTATAAGACCTCATCTGTCATAAAACCCTACAGTGTGAACAAAAGAAGTACATTTGTACATAAATATGTGTATGAAGTCATGCAATACAGATCGTTATAATTATTAGGTAATTAAATAATGCCTGTGAGCATTCACCTGCATACACAACATTTGCATCTTGCCAGACTCAAACACATGCTGAGGTCAGATCTCAGAGAGGTGTGTATCAGCCACTGGCACCACTGAAAGAGGAATATCTGATGGGTCATGAAGAATATGCTAGAAGGGGATTATATCACTCTCCAATTGTAATGGGGGTGACTCCCTTAAAATGCAGTGTGAGACTAAAAATGAGTGCCTCTCTTACTGCGTCATATTTACATCCTTTCCAAAAGTCACTTCTGTCTTTCACCTTGTCTGACAGTCAGATCTTACTAGATTCAAACCCCCTGCTAATCATGCTGCATACTCTACAGAGCTTGTACTTACTGTGTCTGCCCCTGGAGATAGCAATATAGGTAGTCACAAATAAGACACTTTAAGGTGTGAAGTAAGAAAAGGCTTTTGACATTTATTTATCCAATACAAATGTGTCCGAGGGATTAAAGGGATGTAGCTATGTTACTGTTCACACAATTGTAAACAGTCCAGTATCACTGATTTCTGGCTAAGCCACTGTTGTTTGCCACATGGTTTTCCACTCATACATTCCCAGATTCAAATCACTATGGATATGCACAGATATGCTGTATAAGTCAGTATTAACTGCTTGAGCAAAAGGAGGACCCTTACCACAAGACTCACAGAACACCTGTTTGACTGGCATGAAATCCTCACTGTGTTGAAAGGTGTTTTTTGACATAAATCTATTTTGAAATAACCTAATGAAATGTTGTATATGTCACATCAGTACACTCACATAATGTTGTCCTTTACTGGAGTTATCTATTTAAACTCACAAGCTACAGAACTGTGTATTAATCTCATATACCAGAGATGAAGTCTTACCACAGCAGTGACACAAACTGTGTTTGAATTCATGACATCATCACTGTGTTGCAAAGCAGGTGTTTGAGGTAAAAGTAATAGGAGAGCCCTCTCCCCCGTAACTGTACACATTACAACTGTGGTGCATATAATTCATGCATAGCAGTATACTGACACACCTTAATATTCAGGCACTGTGGGCTTTGAACACCTACTTGCCTATGTAACCACATAAACTACATGATATCATATAGTTTGTATACACCTTAGGAGAAATCTTACTGCAATTATAAGATAAGATATATCTGAAGGCATTACATCATCTTATTACTGCAAGGCATATGTGTGCGTGTAAATTGGTTAAAAGAGTGGTGTGATCTGTCTCCTTGTCACAAAATGTAGACAAACAATGTATAGATAATCCTGGATTTTACCTCATGGCTCACCAAGGCAACTAGATACAGAACATTGCTTCATTTCCTCAAGCCACAAATTACACCATCATTCTTTAACAAAGGAGTTGTCTGTGCTACAATCAACAGAAAGTAGTGAAAGAGACCTCCCCAGTTATACGTGTACACATCAGATATGTGGACCACAGCATTCCTAACTGCACGGATATTTACACAAACACTGACACATCTGAGTCTATGGACTAACGTCTGTTTTTGAACTAACTACCTAACTCAGATAACAAGCAGGCATGCATTGCATGCATCACAAGTGGCATACAAGATGTTTGTTTACAATTGTGGCAGTGCACATTCGAATGGACAACATCACCAGTGTTTTAATAAGGAGCTGTGTCTACTAAAAGAGAATGAAAGTATTGGTAGAGCCCATTACCACCATAGCCCAATACATCACATATGTAGGTGAAGTCATTTCTACATATTATGAGGGACACACACACACACACACACACACACACACACACACACACACACACACACACACACGCACGCACACACACACACACACACACACACACACACACACACACACACACACACACACACACATTCTTGTCACTCATTCATGAATTAAAACTACCTACCTATCGACTTATACAATCTAGAGAACACAGCATCAACAGCAAGCACCACAGGAGAAGTCTGATGGCAACAACAAGATGGACTTTTGAAAGCATTATCTTGGAGTGGTGCACAAAATGTGTTTTGCATAAGAATGAAAGAAATTTGATGGGTGAGCTCTCTCCCAGCATAAATATGTCTCCTAAGTGAAAATGTACACATTGAATATTTTGATAGAGCCAGTTCTACATGACAGTACAGACAGATACACACAGTTATACTATTTAAGCAATGCTGGATTCAAACCATCTACCTATCTAATTACACAATTTAAAGTAGGCAGTATCCACTGCAAGTGCCACAACAGAAGCCTTATCATGTACATGTGAGACACTGCGCATGTAAAACAGTGACCTCATTATTGTGTAGGAGAGCAAATTTTAGTATTAAAAATGTAATAGTCTGACATGGGAACACACTTTCAGTGTAAACGTTTCACGTGAGTGGAATTGTACACATGTGATCTGTTGCTGAAGCCATACTTGACACTAGTTCTACACTGTTGGATTTGAACCATCTACCTATCTAGTTATACGATGTAGACAGCACAATATCAACAGCAAGCACCACAGAAGTCTGATTACAGTACTGAGATAGTGGATATTTGAAACATTACCATTAGAGTGTTGTACAGAATGTATTTTGGATAACAAATTTAACAAACTGATAGGGGAAGCAATCTCATAATGTAAATATGTCTTATAAATGGAAATCTACCCAGCAGATCTTTTGCTGAAGCCAATTTAACCTGACAGAATAAACACATGCAAAGTGTCATAGTATTTAAGCAGTGCTGGAATTGAATCACTTACCTATCTAGTTACACATCTAGAGATCACAATATCAACAGCAAGTGCCACGGGAAAGTTGTACAATAAAATAGTACACTTTTCAAAGGATGACTTCATTAGTGTGTTGTAGAGATGTTTGTGATAAAATTGTGAGAAAATTATGGGGGAGTAAAATGCTTTACCTGAGTGGAAGTGTACACATTGCACCCATTGCTGAAGCCATACTTACCTGAGACTAGAGCCACACACACAAGTTCACAGGGTTGGAGTTGAACCACCTCCTTGTGTTGCAAGCACAGCAGGAGAAGTCTGATAGAGAAGCCTTGTCCCAGTTTAAATATTTCTCCTGAGTGGAAGTGTATACTTCAAATGTGTGAGTAAATTCAGTCCTACCTAGCCTAGAACTGCAGACGGACACCACACACATGCATGCACTCATGATAGTCAGTGCTGAATCCAAATACCTACCTAATTACACAATCTAGAGTCCATTGTATCATCTGTAAGTGCCACAGAAGTCTGACTTTAAATGTGGGATAATGCACATTTGTAAGGATAATTACATCAGTCATCAACGTCTTGCAGAGAAGCTAGTGTGCATCACAAGTTTGGGTGAAAAGGCATGTGTCTTGACAAGCAAAAGTAACAACAATGTGTGATCACAAGTAATTGACTAAACTGTCTGAAGACAAAAACTGACCAGTTTTTGCCATAAGCTGTGGACTGCCATTTACCATCAGTTACTATTGCTGTTCAGTACCGGGCTTCACACAAGTACTGATGACAAATGGATGAGACAGAAGGGGGGATAGAAAGTTTGGGAAACAGGGATAGAAACATAAAGAGAGTTTGGCTCTGGGTCATTTCTGCCCATCTTTATGGTGTGTTACTCTTAGGTTTTTTGCCTCATAATTAATCTGTCATTCTTTGTGCAATAAAGGATTTCCAATAAAGCAGGGATACTAAAGTAGAAACATGATTAACAAATAACCAGGATAATGGTAGGTTAATAGCATATCTAGCCAACATTTACACATATAATAGTAACATAAAAAAATAAATAAGACTTTGACATAGTTCTGGATTCAAACCCTTGACACTGTGCAAAAACAATCTACAGACATGTGAATTATCTCCGCACACCACAAAGGAACTTTTAATTCACACTGTTGAAATCACTTCTTTGAAGAACAGTGCCAAAGCACTGAAGCATGGGGGAATGTAGGTATCAGGCTTCATTACAGTAATGCCAACTGTAATATCCCATAATGTGTACATTACATCCAGCAGCCTAATGAAGGTCTTACAGTAGTGCTTTTAGGCTGTATTTATATAGCACAGTAGGGTTAAGCACAATTGTATGAAGATAACTGAATAGGTGTGGGTAAGGTCAAATACCCACCAGTTTTTTGCCATAAGACATGAAATGCCATTTGTCACTCAGCATTGGTGCACAATGGCAAGATCCGTGTAAATGCTGAGGCCAAAAAGTGAAGGCTCTTTTATGGGCCATCTCTGGCTTTGTGTGTTGTGCATGATTCTATTTTTTGATCAGATTAAACATGTGAAAAAGGGTTTGATAAAACCCTGATGAAAATGGGTGCAGGCAGATGGTAGGACACAGGGGAAAGAATAGAGGAACGTGCAGTCTGGTGGTGGGAGTGCACCATAGCCAGAGCTATCCACATCTTCAAAACATAAATGTTCAATATGAAGAATCTGGAGAATCACCACATTAGGGCAGGGTGACAATAAAAGAATAATGTTATATGGTCAACTAGACCAAATCAAGTGTGTAAGCAGACACATAGGTGAAGTGGAGAGCTATGTATAAGGTATATTTTTTTGTGGCACAGGTGCTCATTTTTTATTTTCTTTTATTTATTTATTTATTTAGTTAGTTATTTAATTATTTACTTTTGTAGAGTGAGGACTGTTGGGGAAGATGCTTAGGAATGAGTGGGTCGGGTAGGTAAGACTGGTTAGGTAGTAGGCACAGACACAGAGGAGATACAAAACAGACAGGGCTAGTGATGGATACAAAAGGTTGGAGGACACCATAATTGGGGATAGGTAAGGGGGAGGCTCATCCACTTCTAGCTTGAACACAGTGAGAATCTAGTCATCACCCTCAGAACTGCCATTAGTGTCTGTTGTCATAGTTCCCTGAGTCAGTTCTGGATTTGGCAATGAGTTTGTAATTTGACACTTGACATTTTCTACACTGACAATATGGTAACAAGGTCCATCATCATGATCTCCTCCACTAGCCTTGTTAGCTCATGATGGGTGACAAAATTGCTAGCTTCAGCACTACTCCTGGCAGGTATCACTGCACCAACCCCCAGGACCGAGCTACCTGATTCAGTTGGAGCAGATAATACAGGAGTTGCAGAGGCAGGACTGACAGTTTGTGACCCAGATGGGCTTGGTATCTGTGCTGCCTGTAGTTGTGCCACCACAGCCACCTGGGAAGGTATGGCAGTCTGAACCCTAGTGGTCAGTTGAGCTCCTTGTGCTGATAGTCATTTGTGGTGCAGGAGCAGCAATGTTTTCACCAAACTAAAAACTAAATAAAAAATATATAAAAAGAGAGAAGCTGATAGGGTTGGGGGAGAGAAAACATTGATAATAACATCTATGCCATGTTGCATTATTATTTGACTACAGAAACAAAAAGTTCACATAACTATGTTCACATTTGCTATATCTAAATATGTTGTCAAATCATTAATGTTTCATAAAATACATCAGTCTCAGTCCTATTGCAAATAATACAGAAACAGTAGTTTTGAGTATACCATTTCCGATATATGAATTCCAATTACATAAATCCACTTGCAAAAATGGAAAGTTTAATGTAATTTAACACTGCAGTAATTAATTGGGAAAAGCCGAAAGAAGATGAAGAAGAAGTAATTAATTTATGTATTCTATTCTGTAATAATAGTTAATTTTCCTGCTTGCAATTGAACTCATACAAAGATAAGCTGACATTTTTCCTTGCCTAATGCAATCATCAAGAGCTATTGGAGCAGGCCTGTATTCTCAATATAAATGTTAGGTATGCCTTCTCAAGCTGATATGGACTGATGCCCTAAAAATATATGATCTGCCTTCCATTCATTTCTGATGCTTACTTATTCTGTGGCTCTGTAAGGTAGACCAATCACTCCTAATGCACCTCTCTGTTTACAAAAATATTTTCAGTACTGTACAGAACAGAAAAAAATACAAGGAATGGTAGTGTAAGTAATAAATTTACTGGCTGCCAAATCCATTATATATCAGTGACTAGTGATGGTTCACTATACTTACATAAATCTTGGGTATTTGCAGTCCTAAATTCATCCTCACATTGGCTCGGGAAGTCCCTTTTTATGCCTCTTCATGTCACTCTAATGGTGACAACATTGTTACCCTGTGTGTGGGGGAAACCCTTAGCCTTTTACTAGGAGCCAGTATGCCTCACCTGCAGAATCCTAGAGCTGTAGCACTTGACAAGGAGCAATGATCCTGAAATGCCCTTCACACCACTTCTGGGCTGTAAATGGAGCATCATCCTCACCTTCACCTGTTATGTTTACTGAATTACACCTTGAAATATGTGCCTGAATTGGTGCTCAATTTAGATCTCGCATGTACCAGCCCGTGCACAGTGATATGATGCAAAAACCTGCTAGCTGAATTTGTGCAAATGAAAGCACAGAAATAGTTTGGCAGAGACATTGGAAAATATTCCATCAAAAGACAATGAAGTTCTGAATTATGGCAATAAGCTTTGGCTATGTGTAATGTCCACCCTATTTATACATATTCATAGGTTAGTACGAGGCTAACTGCCCTGATCGGCCATTTTAAACCTAGCTAATTACCCCATGTGAGAATCAAACCCTGCACCTTGTGTCTGTAAGGTAACAATCTTAACCATTATGCCAACCTCCCACCCTTCAGTTATTAACTAAAGGACTATTTTATGATGCTTCTTATAGTAGCTGTTGAATGCAGGAAAAATGTTACAAACTGGGACTTAATGAGTTGTTGTAACATACTGAATATAAACATTGACTCATACCCCTTGGGAACTGAACTTATAAGGAAAAAAAGAAGTATAAAATGATAAATGTTGCTTATTAACTGTTAATGCCACAGGCAACCTTCCTATTTTAAGTTGTAAGTTGAGGGATACAGGCACTCATAAGTTGCCTGTATGTTTGCTATTTAAGTACTAATGATAACAGAGTTCTATGTTAAAGACAGTCTTTGTTCTTGTAAATACAATTTATATGTGATGAGTCATACTGATTTAAAATACATATTGTGCACTTTATACATATGCAAATGCACTTTACATAAAATATCATCATTGCTATGATTAACATAATTTGCACACATATATTTGACTTATGTAGCAATCATTAATGATAGCTGTGCTGCCAAATTCATGTTTGCTATTGTCACTTGTATTTAATGTTACATTATTAAAGAAAATTGTGTGACAATACTTCTTCTGACCTCCACAGTAATTCGAACCCAGCACTGCCTGTCCTCTTTCTCCAAACTAACTGCAATTACACAATGTGACACAGAAATAAGTAGCTTACAAGTGCATTTTCTTCACTTAATACAGTCTAGAGTGCTGATGGCAGCACAACTGCTCCAATCTCATTTGAGTCACTGAAAGCATCTAAAATTACACTTTTTATGTTTTGTCTTCAGATGCAAACCATCATAGAGCACTGAAAAGTTGTGCACAAATACAGAAGCCAAAAAAAAATAACTAAAAATAAACCAATTATATGGTATATCTTGGAATGAACAGAACACTTAACAGTATTAACCTGACACAGTCATCCTTTTAACATCTGCTTACCATGTCATAACTTGTTTTTCTCTTACTCATCATCAGGCCTTCAGGTAATATGAATTATTGAGAAAGGGGGCACAGCAAACGGTATTAGCTCATTTGTGACATAGCATTTATCACATAGACTTAGGCTGTTCAATTTAAAAATGTGTTGCATTACATAATCAGACCCCATAAGTAAAAGAATCAGTAGTCAAGATTTAAATCCACCATTACTTCTGATGTCGTTTCCAAATCAATGTACATACTATATATGCAACATAGATAGGTGGCAGGTGCATTCTTCACTCAGTACTGTGCAGATGCTGACAGCAAAACATTGACAGCAGTCTTATTTGTTCTACTGATGGCATTCCAAATTAAAATTTGAGTTTTTGCCTGGTTGAACAATACCAAACAGCATGCAAAGGATGAAGCAAAAATAAATTTATAAATTATTGTAAAATTATCTTTCTGATGTTTTATCAACTTTGTTGTCTTATTACTTGAAAATATACACATTAAACTTAATGGTTTCATTCAAACAGCACCGTCTCTAGATTTGAACCTTGAAACCATGGCATTAATGTGAAACATTTTAGATTATTTTTGCTATTTGTCACATGCACATACATATTATAATGAAGAGAAAATAAACTGCATATACTGAAGCTGCAACATTGTATCACTTTACATTAAAGGTCCAAGATAAAACATTTTTTCACAGTTGTCCTTTGTAATCTCTCAGTGGATGTGTAGATGAATTGGATATTTTCAATGGTTAAGTTAATAATTGCTGTCACAATAGAAGCAATTGTTTGCAATACTATTTTCTTCACATTCTTTTGTGATCAGTGTTCTCTTTTTCATGTTTTTCTAACATGAATGGAATGTCACTTAGATTTATTTTTGTGTGTTTAACTGCTATATACTTCATAAGAATTATAGATAACCTTTTACTCAGAGGCACAGTTAGGTTATAAATATTTAGGAATACAATTGTTATAAATATTATCTTCTACCTCATTCACTGTAATACCTGTGACTTTTTGTTGACTCTATTCTCCCTGACACACCATTAGTAAGGGTACTTCAAAGTTGCAGCCATTTGAAACAATTAATTACTTGTATAGTAATATTAATGATTCACACTTACAAGTCCTTAGCAAGCAACACTTCTCAATGGTTATTCTTGTACTGCTGAGACATGTGCATGGTTTCATGTAGGTCCACATGCCATGTTTACCTGGCCAGCACTTCATGCAGGTTGGTTGATTTATGATGATAATAAGTTGACACCTGATTTGAATATTCACACTGCAAACAGGGTTTAATCTGCAGTATATAAACTCATTGTGGTGGTATAGCAATTGTATCATAATAGGGGAGACTGCTTGGATTAACAGACTTTGATGTGTTTGTCCCAATGCTATAATTGCAATTGTACTGGCACTTTTATACAAATTCTGAAAAGGTATGTGCCATTTCTTTATGAACAGATTCTTTAAACATTACTGATGGCTTACATTTCATATAGTGCTGTGCATTCATCTCAACTGTACAGACTTTTGCAGACTGTCCAGAGTTTTGCCTCATATTTTGGTCCATTTTTCATAAAATTGTGGTTCTCTGGCAAATTAGTGGCAAATCATTAAAGACTGAAGTTAGAAAATACTGACAGACAATTGAGTTTCAGAATTCATACCCTTCAGAAAATGTATGCTAATGCAAAACATGTTATGCTGTCTACTTTCTAAGTTTGTAAGAGCAGTATTTACAAATTGCCCCTTTTTTGGGTATTTGTCCCACTTTTATTTGTCTTTGTCCAGATTTCTTGCTCTAAGAGGTTGAGAGGTATGGCGGTGTGTGATGTCTGCAGTTTGTCCATTGATGTCATTAAAGCATGTATAGCAGTTGTTTGTTTTAAGTACCTGCCTTTATAGCAACATTTCTCTGAGATGTGAATGCATGTTATAAAACTTATTATATTAGTAGTAGCAATGGCAAGGTTACATTGTAGTCCATCAAATGTGTTAAGTCTGTTACATGTGCCTGACATCAAAAGAAGCTTAATATGTTTAAATTTCTACATTTTGATACATCTAGTTTGTTAATGCTGTTATGTATTATGGACTTGCACATTCTTGTCATCCTTCCCAGAGGTTTGTCATTGGTTTGAATTTTATTTTTTTGGGGATCTATACTTATGTATTACATGTGTGTAGTCATGGAGAGCATAAGTTAATTTCTGTTAATCCACCAAAACTATACAAAGTTACCATACTCAGAATCCACTGTCAGTACACCCTTGAGAAAACAACCACAGCAGTACCAATGAAAAGACTTTTAATGGTTGAGTGCTTTTGTCTTTCACAAAAAGTTCAGACTTTTTCAGAGACTGTGTCTACTGTGCATTATTTAAAAATGAAAGCTGCCAGATTATGATTTGTAATACAGTTCTAAATATATGTTTAGATTTTTACTTAAACATTTTCAACTTAATGATTTTTACATATGAATTTGCTACTTAGTATTCCCTTTCAATGTATTTATTACTTTTCATTAAATTTATTTTTATCCGATGTATTTTTCTTGCTGATGTAACTTTAAATGCTCTATGACATCTGATTAGTAGTCACATGATGAAGTAGTTCATGTTATATAACAGCTTGGTTATAGAACAGTTAACATCATGGCTCTGAAGAAGTCTGTACTTTGAGTAAAAGACAAAAGCAATTAACTATTAAAAAATATTTTATTGCTGATGCTGGTGGTTGCAGTCTCAAGGGCATGATGACAACTGATTCTGAATTTAATTTTTGTTAATGATGCCACTTTTGTTTACTTAATCTTCTGACACATATATCTGTTTGTTTCATTTTTTTATCTTATACGGGGATATGGCTCCCAAGGAATCTGTCCAAAATAAACCAGCATTCTGTGATGCTGATAATGAGGTGATAGTGCAGGCACTCTGTCTACATGAATCATACAAATTAGAGAAAGTCAAAGCTAACACGTCCTTCCACACTCATATCTAATGGGAGGTGGTCGATAATATCAGTGCTGTGGATAGCCATAGCCATGATTATGGCCAAATCAGACATCGAGCCATTGACCACCAAAGCCAAAAAAAAGCCACTAGTATAGCAGAGGAATGGAAGGCTAGTGATGGTAGTCCTGCTACTGAACCACCAGTTACTGAAAGGGAGGAGTTCTTATCCACTGTAAGCAATCTAGACAGCTCATTGAGAGTTTCCAGTGTAGTAGTTGACATATATGATTTGGTGGAAGATGACCAAAGAGGGTCTACTGGTGAAGCTCCAGGTATGCTATATTAATATTCTTTTATATATGTATAGCAAGAGACAGAGAGGGGTGGGGGATGTGAGAATGAGACAGACAGAGATAAGGGGAGATAGAAGAAAAGTGAAGAGAGAGAGACAGGATGCAGATATAAATGTATAAGATTTCTTTTTAATCAGCAAATGTATGTGATGTTGTTTGTTGTGTCATTTCCATTATAATGCTCATCATCCCTCTTTCATCTCCATTTTCTCTATCTAGGCACATCTGGCACTGATTTTCCGCAACCATCTGCAAATGGTATGGGCATAACTTTTTTATTACTATTATTGTCTATAAAAGTTACTTTAACTCAACATTAATTCCTCTTTTAATTTCACTTGCATATGTTATTGCTTAATTCAAAGTTTATGTATTATAAATTTGATCAGTTTTTCTTCTACTTCTCTATTTGTTATGTTTTATTCCTTTTTATAAAAGGAGAGTCTGCCGCTGGCACTGTAGAACTCCTACCACCTGATGTCAGAGTATTGTTAGCCTCTGATGATGATGGAGGTGATGAACAGGCACAGTTTGAGGATGCAGAGGGTCAAGCTGACACTGAAGTTGTGATTCCCACATGCCCTACACAGAGTTTGGAAACTCAATATGCCTATGCATACCCATAACACAGAACCTCAGAAATAGAACAACTTGAGGGTGAGGCAGTTGATCAGAGTAGTGTGAGTATTTCAACTGTAGAGCTGTCTGAATCTCCCTGTAGCCATTGTGAGAAAGAAGTGCCACACAGGGGTGTTGGTACGAGAGGTCTGTTGTCCACCCTCTGCCTGATGTTGGTGTGTCAGTAGGTGCCACAACTTATATGTAGAGCCATCATAGCAGCACAGGCATGTTCTACCAGGGTCTCAGAAGAGATAGTCTGAGTACTGCATGTTTGGCATTTTGACATGCGAGACTGCTTGATCTCAGTGGGTGACTCCTTGGACAGGATGAATGACACACTGGATCGTGCAGTGTCTGCAATGGAACATTTGCTGTGGGAGGGTTAGCATCTATATAGCCATAGAGCCATTACATTGTTTGGTGTTAGCTGATAAGTGATTGAGGTGTCCACACCCAGATGTGGTAGGCCATGTGTTCATGCTCAAGGATGTAGCCATGATGACATCTCGTCTGGCAGACATTGCTCACATTCACATAGCACCCCACCTTCAAGCCAGAGCCATGGAACTACCAGTGCCACTCCTGGCAAAAGCAGTTTATATGGGTGGGGCAGCAACAGTGAACTGAACACTCTACCACGCATGGCTAACACTGTTTGAGATGCCAGGACATAGTACTAGCACAACTACTTTGACTGTGTTCATGCAAATCCACACACATTAAAACGCATCTTGGCTATAACACCTCACACACACTCACACACAACTTATATAAACCTTACTACTGAATGATATTAATCTATTTCCCCTGACCCTGACAATGGATATTTGATGAAAAACTGGTTTCTTATTCATTTATACTCACTTCTTTGTTGTCAGGCTTCCACTCCTGTAATCCCACCTTGTGCAAATGATGGTGATTGTGTCCTTCTCTTTACACATTTCTTTGTGACTTAGAGTTGCCTATGCACAGAGTGGATAGCTAATGCTTGCTTACTCAGGTGCTTGCTTTAATTGAACATATTACAAAACTCTTGTTTTGTTTTTTTCCTGCTCAGTTGTAAATAATTTATGTACTTCTTGAGCATCGGTACATTTGTTCTTTTAGTTTTACTAATGCAGTTTTACTAGATGGTAATTAGTGCTGGCTCGGCACCTTGTATACATGATTGTAAGATTGCCCTGGTCACTGCTGGGGTATCTACCATGGGAAACTGTAGTGTGTGATGCAGACTACTGGGCATAATCATGTATCTATACTGCATATAATACTTATGAGTTAGTGCTGACATTCCTATACAGTTGAGTCATGTTTCAGCTTAGTGATGTACAATAATTGCAAATAATGCTGATCATTTATATACCTCTCTTTTTATAGGGTTATCACTTCCCTTGGTTAATACTGCTGCTACAAGATGTGTCTTCACAGCCATTACATGGGGAAGAAAACGTGGAATTTTGAGGCATTACTTTCACAGTTTCAATGTGCTTACCATGTAGGTTTTCACTTAGGTAATGAATGTGTGTGTGTGAGCTCCTCATGTCTCTGCTTATATGTGTATGTGTGTGTAGGGGGGGGTGCTATCCTCTGCCTCTTAACAAGAGCCATGGCATATTGTGAATGCCTGCATCTGCCAAGATCATCCATGGATGATGGTTCTTCCTGAGAGTCCTCAAATGTATCTGCTGGCCGTACTGGTCTTGCCACTGCTGCTAAAAACTGTAGTCTTTGTCCTTGTTGTCTTGGTTACAGCAGTTTCCTGACAATAGTATTGCACAACATGGCACAGCCCGTGAGTATTTGGCAGAGGTGGCTGGATCATACTGCAGGGGATCACCAGATGTGTCTAGATATTGGAGCCTTGATTTCAGCACGCTGTTTAATATTCCTAGTTTAAGCATATACATCATTGCATCCTTACTCAGTGGAATTGTATGGGTTTCTTATGTGTGTCATGAGCCAAGGTTCCAGTGCATAACCAATATCTCCCTGTAGATGGTCTTCTGGAAAGTCACTCCTATCAAACCTTGCATACAGGTCACAGGTGTTCCATATGTGTGAGTTGAGAAAATGTCAGAAGTTACCTCAACACACATTGCAGATGATCCCTTGGCCATTACAGACCACCTGACTGTTGACAGAGTGATATCTTTGCTATTGATGTACCTCAATCCCTTTTTACCAGGTGGGGCTTTTATTTCTATGTATGTGCTGTCTATGGCCACCCATAACCTCAGGAAAGTGTGTTAAGGCCTAGAATTTTTCATGGTAGTTGCTCTCTCCTGTAAGGGACACAGATACTAGATATGGTCCCTAATGTGTTGTAGCATTAATTTAGAAATTGATGTAATATTCTGGAGGCTGAGGCCTCTGATACCCCTAACATATCCCCTGTAGGTCTCTGAAAAGTGCTTACAGCTAGTATATATACTGCTACACGTACCTTGATTTCCACTGGGATGGGATCTCCACAATTTTTCCAGGGCATCAGGTGAGGGCAGCAGAGGTTGAATATTTCTTCTAGGTTATCCCTGTCTACCATGTATCACTCTATGATTTCTGTATCATGCAGTCTGTGATAAGTCAAACATGGTCTGAACACTCTTCTCCCTCTACGCTGAGGTCTGGCAGCAACAGCAGAGCAGCAACACCTTGTAATGAAGTCTGTTGCACATACAGGTTAATGATAGAAGCAACAGCCCCTAACATTTTTTCAAAGTATGCTCATTTGTGTATTCCAAGGAGTTTTGGAACTGAGGCCAAAAGGAAAGAGCAGTGTGTGTACATAAGCCCTTTTCATGTGCTTGAATAACTCTGCCATGTTGAATCGCTTAATTAGCATGTATTTCACCTACTTAAGCCTTCATTACCATATTCTATCTCTTACCCTTCTTATGATGGTGGGTGCGACGTGCAGAGCTTTTTAATGAATACCAAGCAGTGTGCTTGTGCACACACACTTACCACGAACTGTAGGCATTCATGAATCTAGCCCTTGGCTATATTAAATACAGGAGTGTGTAGGAAAATTAATGTTTAAATGAAAGTTGCATTTGTGAAGGTGTGTGAGACTGTGTTATAGTTGTGTTCCCTGTTTAGGGTTAGATTAAAGGTTAAGTAAGACAAAAGATTCACTACTGTGCTTGTCTTATGTTATCTGTGTCTGTGTCCTTTTGTCTTGTGCAGTGGTACTGTTGGGGTAAGGGTTAGGGACTTAGGGTCAGGGGTAGGGTTAGGGTTACAGTTAGGGTTAGCATACGTAAGTAAGATGGTGCACTTTTTTGTTTCTTTTTGGATCAGCCAATTTTTTATCGATCTTGTGCATTTCAATTATATGACTACATGACTAGGTGCCATATACTATATATATGCATGTGTGTGTGTGTGTGTGTGTATTTTGTGTGTGTGTGTGTGTGTGTGTGTGTGTGTGTGTGTGTGTGTGTGTGTGTGTGTGTGTTTGTGTGTGTGTGTGTTAGAAGCCTGATATATTTGTCTTATATTATGGAACAAACTTGTGATGTGGATACACCACATATTATGGCAGAATCTGTAAAAGCAGCACTTAATGTGAATTCTCTGTCAAATGCTGCTAAAATTAGTGTCTAACCCAAAATGGGAGAGTTTGCCTCCTATGAAAGTCAGTTTTGTTAGATTGCTGTTGTACCTAGATCATAATCCTTTACAAGAAGGTGCAGTGGAATATCAGGACTACAATTGTGGATACTCAAGAGAGTGGCAGATGCCTATTTGTGGATGTACCAGAATAAGTCAACTCATACTAACCTGAAATGCTACGTCTGTGGATTGTAAGACATTCTTGTTTTGAGATACTTTATAAATGAGCAGAATGTGTCAGTAGTGCAGCTGGTAGCATTTTTACTTTGGAGCCGCAGGCAGTGAGTTCTAGTACCATACCATGTTGATTAATTGCTGACACTACAGTGCAGTGTAAGGGAGGTGCTGCACTCCTGAATGTATTATCCTTTGAATGTGATGTTAAACTGAGGCTTGAGTTGTTGGCACTACAGGTGGATATAAATGATCTGACAGTACCTATTAAAAAGAGTATGGGAATTTTGTTAAAAGTCAGTCTATTTATATGTGTGCTAGACCTTTCTTAATACCTGATTTTGCAATGTGGGTTACAAATAGATAGGTAGTGTTTTTCTTAACTAGGATTTAGTTTGATCTAATTAGTAGTATGTGGGTATGGGTACCTGCTAGTCATAAATGTAGTTTTACGGCCCTGTTTATATTGTTTGCCTGGAACAGGCTGGTTTAAAATTAAACAGTACATATAATTTCCACACCTACTTCTAAGTGTATAAAAGCTGATATGTTTAACATTGCAAAGTATTCCTGATTTTTTGTTACTAAGGATCGCTTGTCTGTGACAAATAAAGGCTTGTTGCTTTTGAACACTACCTGAGTTTCATGATTTTTGGAAATTACTGCAGTGGTGGTGCTGCAGTAGCATTGTCGTCTTACAGTAAGACATTGTCCTGTTCGATTCTCAGCTAGAGCGTCTTCTGTGTGGAGACATGCGTGAATGGGCGTACCTTCGTTGAAGGTTGTGCGTCAAGGCCGGCAACTCGGCACGTAAAAAAAATCTACTGCCAGTCATTAGTGGACCGGAGTTCCACTGTGGTGACCCCTAACTGGGAAAAGCCAAAAGACAAAACAACATTGAGACTGAGCTCATCGACGAAGTTTTAAAACTGCTAGTTTTTTCTGTTTTTTATTTTTTCCTCAACGCTTTTGTTGGTGAGGTTGAAACTAGACAGATTCCCGTGCTTGTTCATTTTTTTTATTTTTTTAGAACCTGTAAAGAAAAACAATTATATAACTGATTATTCTCATATGGAAATATGTATATGTCCCTAAGCATAGAATTTGTCTGAGGCTTACATTTATGTCAGTAATATCTCTTATGTCAGATTTTTGCAATATAAAATTACATATTCGAACCAGTAATGTGAATCAAGCGTTTTAATTGATCGCTGTACAAAAAACATGGAACAGGTCAACCAAACCCTCATTTGCAGAACTATGCCAAGAAGCAAGACTAAAGTATCTAATGCTTCTACTGCTTTACTTACGATACTGATTGGAATACAATGAGATTCACTAATTATATAAGCATTCTTTAAAAAATGAGTAGGAAGAATAAATCAGAAACATTTCACCTGCAATGCATATTGATAAATGCAAGCTTGTGAGTAAGCAATCATTAGCTATCCACTGTGTGCATCAGACATTTATACAGCCCTATCTCAGAAAGACATGTGCAAAGGACAACTCACAGTCATCATCCTTTGCAAGGGGTGGGATTGGGAGGTGTGGTAGGAAGGCAAGTCTGACATCAAAGAAGTGTGTGTGTGTGTGTGTGTGTGTGTGTGTGTGTGTGTGTGTGTGTGTGTGTGTGTGTGTGTGTGTGTGTGTGTGTGTGTGTGTGTGTGCATGTGTGCGTGTTCAGGGTCAGTAGCAGCAGATGTACAGCATCAACATTACTGTTTAGATAGCTTGCATTAATGTGAGGTGGTGTGGGCAAGTAATTGTTTCCAGAATTTGTGTGTGTGTGTGTGTGCACATGTGCATAAACAAACACTGTGCTAGCACTATGTGATAGCATCTCAGACAAGTGTGAGACATGCATGGTAGAGTAGTCAGTTTGGCACCATTACCCCTGACCACAAGATCCACCTCTGCCAGAAGTTGCATTGTTACTTCCATGATCCTGGCAAGAAGTTGTGGAATGTGAGTGATGTCTGCTAGATAAATTATCCTTATGACTACTTCTAGGGCATCTGGGAGCGGAAAATGCAATCACTAATGGAGCAGTGTAAGTAGTGTCACTACAGGAGTGGGATCTTGCATGGCCACATCTGCTAACATCAGAAGATGTAACAGCTCTCCAGCCACATAGATGCCAACCCTCCCCCAACAGATGTTTCATTACAGAAACTGCCTAATCCAGTGTGCCATTTGCTCTGTGCAAGGAGTCACCCACATAGTTCAGGGAGTCCTGCATGTCAGATTGCATGATGTTTAGTACCTGTACTATGTTTTCCATGGCCTTGGTGGAATGAGCCTTTGTCCTACACTATAGCCCTATTCATACATCTGGCAGCAAATAATAACACAGCAGCATTTAGAGAAGGGTGGACAGCAGGTCTCCTCATAGCACCTCACCAACCCTGCTGTGTGGCACCTCTCCCCCACTATGACTACAATGAGAAGCTACAAGCTCTGCAACCGAAATAACTGCCCTATATTAGAGGTCTCTGTATCATGGGTATGTGTTGGGATTCTGACTATGACTAAAATATGGGCAAGGAATGTGGGAGCCACAGCCTCAGTGCCAGATTGACCTTCTGGTACACATCTGTTATTATTGTGCCTCCTTCATCACCATCATTATTATCAGAGGCTACCAATACTCTGAACTCAGATGGTTAGAATTCCACAGTTCCACTGTCAGGATCACCTATGATAACAAGCAATAAACATAACAAGCAGAGTAATAGGGAATAAAATCGTTCACATATTTTTCTTATACAAAAGGTATGGTAAACTCTAATAGATGCTAAAGCAACACAAATTTTACTCTTATTTAGACCTGACTCTACCTTATATAAAGTAATAACAATAACCAGAGTTGTGCTTACCATATGTTGGTGGGCTGGCAGCCTACACTCCGGATGTCCCTGTATGTCAGGAAGGGAAAAGAAGGAAGGACAATAAGTATCACAATGCAAATGATACAAGAAAGAGAATAAGAGTCCAATCCCCTTGACATGTGCAGATTAAGAATGTTCTCATACAAAAATGTAGTGAAGAGTTTGATTCCCCCCTCCATACGCATATAAAGATATAACAATGACACTTGCATTTTGCCTACCTGGATGTTCTGTTTGGGTCTGTCATCAATAACAGCACCAATGTCGGGGATTCTGTGTGAACCCTCTGCTGAGCTACCTTAATCTCTGACTGTAGACAGGAACTCTTCTGTTTCAGTTAGTCATAGCAGGACCACCTCCCTTAGCCACCTGCTCCAAGGCAACTGAAGCCACCCTCTGGTGGTCAGAGGTTACCATATCATTTGCTTGGTATTGTATCTGGGAGTAACTTCTCCTGTGCCCTCCGAAAGCATCAGTGTTATTGACCACCTGCTGTCTTATCCTGTCTCAAGCAGATCTGTCACCTATGCTTTTCTTTAAGAGAAAAACTCCATGGTGATGTAAGGCCTGGATAATGACCTCATTTTTTGTATCAGTGTATGGTGGCTTGTGGGGTACAGAATTCGTCTTGGGTGCCATATCCCTGTATGAGATGAAACAGAAAACAGACACATATATAAGGCACATACAAGATGGCTGTAAAGTCAATTATGTATGAAGGTATGCATCCATCATACACACAATTTAAAAGATAATATTACTTATGACTACATACAAGTTAGGACTGTCCCCCATTTAAAAAGTATTCTAAAATCAAAGCTCAACAGTCTATAACAATTCTGTAATGTAGATAACTCAGGTTTGTGTAACCATGTAATACATTGCAGCATTAGCAATAGAAATTCACAATGTAGCACAGAAATTTAAGACAACCTATTATAAGTTCTGTCTCCACTGCTGTAGAGACAGCAAGGTACAAATTAGAAAACATAACAATTTTTTTGTGCTAACACATGTAAAAATGTCACACCTTGCTACAAAGTTACAATACACTCATCTGCAATAGTTATGCAAAATAATTTAATACAACTTACAAAATATAGGTCTGTTAGCATTCTGTAGCCTACTTTTATAATGCAGATATAACTGATATACCTGGGCTATACTAAAAGTAAAGGGATAAAGAAAATACATTGACATAACCAAAATGTTTTACAGCAGGCATTGCAATTCACACTTTAATGTTACAATAAAAGCATTATGTCATAAATAATAACATACCTTAATACTAAAGCATTGTAAAAAATAGAGTATTCTCCAGAAAATGTGTTTATTTAGCAGTATTAAGCTCTCTGGATACAAACAGTCTCCTCACTATGATACAAGTGCATTACCATTACAATTACCTTTATATAGTGCAAAGTCAGTCATGTGAGCATGGTGAGTATTCATATGAGGTGTTAAATCATTAGCATTCCTGAACACCACAATCTGCACTAAGTATGAGAAGGGAAGCATGGTATAAGGAGCTACACAATTACATACACACACCCTAGCACTTTAAGAATGAGTATTTAGAAGTGTTATCTGCTAATGACTTGCAGATGTCTATGATTAGTCTGACTGCAAGAACAATCAGGATTTCACAGTCTCCCACCTTTGATATACAGTTACTGAGAGTGCATCAAGGAGAATAGACTTAGCAAAAAATCTGAAAGTACATTGAGTTAGGACAGCAACATTCTTAACATTTAAATGCTAGCTTTAATGACCACAGTTACTGTCCCTTACTAAGAAATGTTCATAATCAATTGACATTAAGCATTGATACTGATAACATATGTAAAAAAACTGAAATAGCATTGTTCTTAAGAAAGCATAATTGAGGGAATGAGGCAACATAAGAAAAGAGGAATACACCTGCAGTCTTTGTTTAATACTATGTGAGTACTTGGATATCATTACTGTTGGCAATGTTACAATCATCTAGACATTTCTTTCAAATTAGAAAGGACAAATTTCATAATGTGCTTCTGTTGCACTTTCAGCATGACTTGATGCAGTATCACATTTTTTCAGTATATCTAAAAATGCTTTTTACTTGTCAATGTATGTCTTTGTCTGTGGCAAATGTGGAAATATTATTCAATGATTATTCTTATTGCCCTGGTTTGATTGTTCAAATCCATACAGGTTCCTGCTGCAAGATAACAAAGTTGATTGTTGTTGTTCTTCTTCTTTTGGCTTTTCCCGGTTAGGGGTCACCACAGCAGAACTCCGGTCCGCTAATGATTGGCAGTAGATTTTTATGGTGCTGAGGCGCTAGCTCGATGCCCAACCTTCAATGAAGGCACACCCTATGCACATCTTTCGAATGCCACTTGACCGCGGGAAGGACATGCAGACTCCACACAGAAGGCGCTCCAGCCGAGAATCAAACCTCTTGCTGTGAGGTGACAACGCTATCTCTGCACCACCATGGCTTAAGATAACAAAGTTGATTAAACATTAAAAATGCACATTTAAAGTACTTGTTTCCAAAATTATTTTCCTTTATCGTTTGCACACCATTTGACATTGCAGTCTGTTGACTGTCAATGGTCAGTAGCAGTGAATAGCAGTTCACTGGTCAAGGTAAAAAAATGATGAATTTTATTTAGACTGCCATCAATAGTGCAATTAATATTTGCATTATTGCATTGTCCTCAGCAGTCTAGACAGACTGAGTCAAAAAATTCAATCTGTCACATCCATATCTCTGTGACATAATGTGTAAATGTATTGAGCTTAGAGAAACAGTACAGGTGATACAGGGTTTAAAACCAGTTCTCAAATCTTTTTACTGAGGGTGGTTATAATAAATCTTGACACTCATTTTGATGTATGAATGTGTTAAGGTAGGAAACACAAATAAGATCAGTACTGACTAAAAGTGACAGACAGACAAGTCATTTGAAATTATATCAATATTAATTGTGGATGCTATGTGAAAAATGAAAGCATTTCTGCAGTTCCATGTGCCCTTCTCCATTCCCATGGCATTAGTTAAAGTCCTGATATTGTTAGAAATACATGAAAATAATGATGTGGCATGGAGATGTGAGAAGGCCGAATGTATTAGTGTAATGCAGTAGTATTTCTGCTCATTACTAGATATACACTGCAATTCATTTTATGTTCCATCAAATTGTTATCCAAAAAAGATTTAGTGAATACTTTTAATAAATATTACCTTCTGCATTTGGCTCCATTTGGAAGTGTAAAATATACCTTCAGTGCTTAAGAAAAAAAAGTGAAAAACTGATTTTAGGCTGCCTTATGTAGCATAAACCAGCCTTGTTGTATTGTGTGGCCATCAGCACTCTCGATAGCACTGAGTGAAGAAAATGCACCTATCAGGTAACTTTCTTTATGGCACAAAATATAAGTGCAGTGAGTTTTAAGAAAAATGACAGCTGATGCGTGGTTCAAATCCCTTTATCTGATAATTTTAGAAAGCGTGGTCTGAATACAGATTTAATTACATTTTGTGATACCAGTGTGCTGTTTAAAAAACAGTCCTTGTCACTATTGCAAATAACATGTGAGCTTTTGTCTGGCCACTATAACATTATTTGCCATTAACTACAAGTCTGATGATGGGTTTCACAAAGTACATTTCTGTTGTTGCAATGAGATGTGAGAAGGACGAATGTGTTCTGGTCATTGCTCTATACACACATTGATAGCATTTATTTTACAGACAGATTTATTTCTCTGTTATATATTTTTTATAATGCCTTTTCCATTTTCTGTCTGCTTAGCAGGGTTCAAACACTTTACACTGCCTAAAGAAAATAGTAAGAAATTTAGTTTAGGCTGCCTTATGTAGTGCAAATTTGCCTGGCATCAACGGGCAGCCCTCAGCACCATGGATAATAATTAATGCAGACAATGCACCTGACAGATGTCCATATCTGTGGTACAAGGTGTAAATGAAATGAACTAAGTGAAATAAGGTACATGATGAATTGTTGAAATCCTGTTTAAAGATCACATTGCAATTTTTCACAATATGTATATAAATATATATATATATATATATATATATATATATATATATATATATATATATATATATATATATATATATTCATTTTACTCTGCATTTCCTCTCTGCTTGACAGTGCACAAACTTCTAAGGAAAAAAGTGAAAAATTTAGTTTAGGATATCTTCTGTAGTGAAATCGTGCCTGGAAAAGGTGCACTTTCCTCAGCACTCTCGACAGTACTGAGTGGAGAAATTCCACCTGTCATGTAACTATTTCTTTTTTTTAAACAGCTTTATTGAAAACATTATTGTAATGAACAAATATTTTGAAAAAGATTAAACATTTTTTTGGGAGTACAATAGTTAAAAATAGAAAACATTAATATTATAGTTATAATAAATAACTATATACAATGATGGTCACTGTATATCAAACAAAGGAATCAGTTAAAGTAATATTTATGTAGAAAAAAGAAAAGGGAAAAAAGAAGATTAATACATTAATCTAGTTCTTTAACTAATAATTCATGTATATTTTTCCATTGGTGATATAAATTTGTATTCCTTGTAGATTTGGATTTAATAGTCAACATTTCTTACTTCGATACTTCCAAGAGTAGACCTTTAAATTCTTTAAGTGAAGGAATAGATGAAGACTTCCAGTTTTCTAATTATTTTCCTGGCAATGGACAAAATAGACCAGACCAAAGAATACTTGCTTTTCTTTATACAGTCTGGAACTGGTGCATTGAATAGTGTAAGTGATTTGGTGAGCATAAAGTTGTCTGTAAATATTGCCTGTAAAAAAATATTAACTTCTTCCCAAAATTTCTTTAATAATAAACAATCATAAAATATATGACTCCAATCAGCATTTATTTCTGTATTATATCTCCAGCATACAATATCTTCTTTAGTTATCTTACTCATGTAACTATTTCTGTGACACAAGGTATAAGTGCAGTTAGTTTAGATAAAGTACACAGCTGACTAAGGTTCAAATCCAGCTAAAGATGCTTTTTCAAAGACTGTAAGAATCCCATTTATCACAAATTTCTTTATTAGGACTATAAAATTAAATAAAATGGGAACGGTAAATTTGTTTATTGCAAGCAATGTAGCAGGAATGTTTCCATAAGTACATTTTTATATTTAGCATATATCATTAATGCGCCACATAAAACCTCAAGCTAATGTGTGTCCAATTGCTTAAACATGACAACTATGATATTTAATTTAAAATTCACTTGCATATTTATGATGGGTACAATACTTTTTTCTATAATCATCATGACACGTCACACATCCTATGTATTTAGGACAGTTATTTCTTGTGAAGTATATATTAAACATACCCCAGCCTGTGTTAATCAGTTCATTCAGCTGCATCCATCTTATATTCCCAGAACTAATTAAAATCATACACACATACAAGCCTCTCTGAAGTATATATCCATTCATTCTGAAATCACTATATCTGTAATTACCATACTTAAAAGGCAATTCTGCTGTGGCAATGTCAATTGTTGTTGTTTGTCTTTTCGGCTTTTCCTGGTTAGAAGTTGCCACAGCAGAACTCTGGTCCACTAATGATTGGCAGTAGATTTTTATGGTGCCGAGTTGCCAGCCCAATGCCCAACCTTCAGCAAAGGCACACCCATTCACGCATGTCTTTTGAACAGCGCTCGACCGCAGGGAGGACATGCAGACTCCATACAGAAGGCACTCCAGCTGAGAATCGAACAGGAGAACCTCTTGCTGTGAGGCAACAATGCTATCGCTGCACCACCCAATGTCAATTAATAAGCTAAATTTCAATTTGTGCATCCTTTATCCCATGGATTTGATTTCCATCTGGTACAGTAATTTTAACAATGTGTAAGCCTCAGTATCACAATCTATCACAATTCATCATCTTCTCCTTCCAAATTGCAAGGACTAAAATTCATGCCATTAAGCATTCCATTGTTAAACAACTGAGTCTGTGTCAATGGGATGAGAATCACACATGGAAAAGCTGAATGCCATGTTTCACACCTTCATTGTTATGTGATGCAAATTGTACCAACGTGTCTGCCAAGGAATCCATCTCATTTCAATTGCACAAATGCAGCTGACTGTGCATCTTTGTGCACAACCAGTTACATGTGAGAGCTGAAATGAGTGTCAATTCAGACATATCTTGTTAGCTTGACTTTTGCAGACATAGTTGGTAATAGAGAGAACGGTGCTTAATTTAGGGCACAAAGGTGGAGTGTTGAGGAGTACAGGATATTTGTGTAACTCATCATGAAGCACTATAGTTGTAAGCTGCTGCGGGGGGAAGTTATACCAGGTCTCAGTATAAGGCTGAGGTTTGGAATAGCTTAAGCAAGTCTGTCCTAGTGGAACTGACAATTCCACACACTGGGGAACAATGCCATCACCACTTCAGGAACCTAAAGAAGCACAAGCAGGACTTCCTAAGCTGATGGAAGGCTGAATTTAGGACTGCAAACATCCCTCAGTTATGTAAGTATACTGGCCCATAACCTCTCTAAGACATGGCATTAATGATGTCACCAGTCAACACAATTACTCATTACACTTTCATATTTATTTCTTTTTGTACTGTACAGCTGTAGAGGAAGTAGCTGCAAGCCATACGGTGCACCTGTAGAGTTTAACACGCCTTAGACAGACAAGGCAGTAGTATTCTTTAGGTTCTAGGTCTTAAGTTGAATTTTTCAAGTCACAGTAACTATTTCATTTGTACTATTTTGTAAACAACTTACAGTATCTCAGTATCCACTCAAGTTACACACACATAACTGTCAGCAGCATTTTATTCATCTAGAGAGCTTTCATATGAGTCTGTGTTACTTGGTTGTTGAGAAATTTAGAAAAATGGGAAAATTATATCTATATAAATTTTAATATCATAAAACAGTTAATATCTGTTTACCTGCACTAGACAGATGTCAAATATTAATGCTGTTGAGTTTGCCACTGTGTAAGCTTTAAGATGAAACCTTTTAAAACCTTATACATAGCATGGTTTTGGAATTACTGATATAAATATGAACAAGCAGTATTTGACTCCTAGAGGTGTCAGTAGGAGTTAACTGCAGATGCACTTGGAGACATCACTGAGGTAATGAGTTAAGAACCAGCCATCTCCTGTGGCATTTGTGACTAATACTGTGATTTCTACATTGTACACTTAATAGGTGGCAGGTTCAAGACTCAATTTACGGAACTGGTGTGCATGTGTGTGTGTGTGTGTGTGTGTGTGTGTGTGTGTGTGTGTGTGTGTGTGTGTGTGTGTGTGTGAACATATTCTCAAACACAGCTGTGCTCAATGAAATTCTCTGGAAAACCTACTGGATGACTCCATCATACCCTTGCCCTACCTTTCACAACCACAACTTTGTTCTAACACAAGAGGATAGCTAGGCATACTCTTTGTACTCTACTGAGCACAAATTTCTACACATTAAAAGAAACCATTGTTTTTTTATCCATAGTATGTCTACAGCTGTCTAAATCAATACCTCCATTAAGAGTTTCTTGGTTGAAAAGATATCTAGTTAATGTTTTTAGAGGGAAAGCAATGCAAACGTTTGTTAACTGCTGGGGAGAGAAACATTTCAATGTTTTAAATGACAGCAGTAATAAGAGCTCATGATTATGAATTTATATTCTCTGGATACACCCCTGGTGTAACACACTGATGAGGCTAATCTTTCACAAGGGTATTGTGGCACTTTTAAATGTTAGATTTTTCATGCGGTGCTTGTGTTTCTTATACTATAGTCTAAAATATGTAAATGAATAAGTCTTAAGGTTTGAATACAGCAGTGCTTAATGTCTACAAGTATGTGTGTGACTGCAAATAATTTCAGGGTTGGTTTACACATATTTGCAGTGTGACTTTTAAAACCCCAGATGGCTGTAAAGTCATTTTACTAGACACATCTCCTTGGCAATACAGTGCTGACATCATCCTTTCTTAGATGTTGTATGCCTCATTTGTACTCAGTGTTCTTCTTTGACACTGGCTGTTGATAATGTGTTGTATAACTGGTGTAACTAGGTAAGTATGTGGTTTCAGTTCATTCATGTTTAAATAGTGTGACTATGATCACTTGTCATACAGTGTTGGCCACCTCACAACAACCTTTATGCACACGTTCACTTATGAGATGGATTTCCAGTGGCACAGTGTTACATTAACAAATCCTAAATAACTTTCTGGCCACACTGATGATATAATGTTACCATAACTACAGTATCTCACATTTGTCGTGTGAATTCTCCTGTATTGCCTGACTTTGACACTCTGCTTTGCACATTGTGTAATTGCATAGTTAGGATGTTTGAGATCAGCTCTGAGTGTGTCCAACCTCATCCAGTGTATAGCACTCTTCAAATATGTATACGATGTGTAGCTGTGCAATGTTATTGAGCACTTCAATCACTTTTTACCATAAACATCCAGCTAATAAACAATGGTGATGTCATCCATTCAGCAGTACACTGCCAAAGGCATAATGTAACATGTTATGTCATGCAGGGCTTGCAATTCAGGCACTAATCTGTAGCTTTTGATCTTGGGTAGTTAGTTCAGATCTAGCCATTACTGCTCAGACTATATTATGTAGGTGTTATTATGGCTGTACATGTTCATAGGTTCATAGGATCATAGGTGTGTACTAGGCCAACGGCCCTAGAGCCTTTACAAGCCTAGCCCATAGAAGTGCCCTGGCATCATGCTGCCATTAGTTCCCAGTGCCTCTATCAAGTAGAGCCACTGGAGTAATCCCCTGGGTGAACTTTCTATTTCCCATCCACTCATCAAGATTTCTTTTGAAAAGGGCCAGTGAGGTGCTGTGCATCACATGTATGGGAAGTCTATTCCAGAGCATGGGCAGTCTCTGGGTTATGAACCTGTCTCTTCAACATGTCCTGCTGATTGTGGTAATGAAATTGAGATCCCTGGAGCATGTGGTGCAGAAGGATTGGGATTTCTTTAGGTGTAACATTTCTAACAGGGCTGGGTCAAACATGGCTTTGTAAGTCAAGCTGAGATCACCACTTAATAGATGATATGAGACAGAGAAAAGCTGGAGTTTTTTGAGTCTGTCCATGTAGGGCATGTGTTTAAGGCCTAGGATCCTCTTTATGAGGTACTTTTGTGGCTTTTCTAGCTGTTGCAGGTGTTTAGTGAGGTACATGCCAAATGGGGCATTATACTCGATGATTGTTCTAATGAGGGAATAGTAGAGAGAGATGATGACCTCTTTCTTCCTGGATGCAAAACCCTTGGTAATGAGATGTGCCACATAGAAGGGCTTTCTGACCACAGTGGCAATGTGGTGGTCGAAGGACAGATTGCTGTCAACCTGTGTCCCCAGATATCTTATAACACCTTCAGTGTTCACTGGGCTACCATCAATGTGGTAATTAGTGGGAACTGAGTTTTTCCCAAAGGGGATGACGATGCATTTTTTGACATTAAGTTTAAGGCCATGGTTTCAACACCAGCTGTTGGTCTCAGTGAGGTCTTTCTGTAGGATGGCTACATCACTTGGGAATTAATAATGGCTGCTAGCTTGCGATCGTCAGCAAACCTGTTCAGCCAGTTTCCATCCCTCTTGACATGGAGTTATGAGAAGTAGATGCCAAACAGGAGAGGACCCAGGATTGATCCCTGTAGGACTCCACTTGTGACTAGTCCGCAGTCTGACTTGAAGTCTGCTACTTTCACACTATGGGTTCTATCTGGAACACAATTTGCAACCCACCTAGTGATATAGCGGTTGATGTTTGGTGAGTTTATCAATAATTCCTGAGTGGGGAATGGTATCAAAGGCCTTGGCCAGATCGAGGTAGGCTGCATGAACTGCCTTGCCCTCATCCACAGCTCTGGTGACTGAATCAAATAAGTCAAGCAGGTTGAGCAGGAATGATCTACACTTCACAAAATCAAATTGCTTGGGATCCAGAGTTTGGAGATTCCCTAGATCCTTGTTAATTAGGTCCATGATGATGCACTCCATAGCCTTACATATCAGACTCATCAGGCTAATGGGGCAATAATTCTCAGGGTCTGTAGTCACTTCACCTTTATGGAAAGGGATGACTGTAGCAGTGCGCCATTCTGTAGGGACAAAGCCTGAGGTGAGGCTGTGATTGAACAGGGCACACAGGTGTGGTGCCAGTTCATTTTGTAGTTCATGTAGAACACAGCCAGGGATATTGTTGTGTCCCATGGAAGCTGTATTATTGGCCTTGGACAATGCAGCTTTAATCTGTGCTGCAGTAATGCATGGTGCCTGGCATTCTTCTGGTATTGTGATTGGTCCTGGGGGGGGTAAAGTTGGCACTGAATCTGTCGACCAGTATGTTAGCAATATGTGCTGGCTCAGTATAGGAGGTACCATTGTGCAGTAACTCAGAACAAATTTTGGTATTGCTGTGGAGATTCTTGATATAACTGTAGAAGGCTTTGTGGTTGTTTTTAGTGTCTGCCACAATTCTACCTTCATAGCTAGCTTTAGAGGTTTTGATGAGGGATCTCAACTTTTTGTTGAGGCTAATAAGGGAGTTTTTCCAGTCTTGGGACTTCGCCTTTTTCTGTAACAGTTTCTTCCTTCTGTTGTAAAGTTTGTTAATGGCAGGGGACCACCAGATTGGCTTTTTTTTTTGGAGGAGAGCTTCTTGGTTCTCTTGGGTATGGCTAGTTCCATGCATTTATGTACGTATTCGTACAGTGCATTGGTGTATGATTCGGCAGTCATGCATCTGTTTTCCATTGATATGGGTGCTATGAAGTTAGCGACCTCTGTTTTTAGGAGCCCAAAGTCAGTTTTGGAGAAGTTTTTCATGGTAGTTACCTTTGCGGGGGATGTGGGTGAGATGTGGATTTCCATGGTGATTAGTTTGTGGTCAGATCTAACCAGGGAGGGATTAACTATTGGTGTAGAGCAATGGTTGCGCATGTTAGTAATAACCAGGTCAAGGATGTTGCTTCCTCTAGTGGGGGTACGAGTGAGCTGGTCCAGTGCATTGGAATTAATGAATTCCAGGAAGCATTGGGCAAGTGTATTGGTGCATGAGTAGTTTTCCCAGTTGATAGAGGGCTAGTGGAAGTCACCCAGTATGAGAGTGTTGGGTTGAACCCTAATAGTTTCCAGGGTGCTTAGGAATGTGAAGTGAAAGTCTTGGGACACGGTTGGGAACCTATAGCAGGCTATGATCTGAATCACTGTCTTACTAACTCTGCTGTCAGATACATCTATTGTATACATGTACTGATGCTGATTCCTGCTACAAAATGCTATGCTAAATGCTCACATAGTAATGCTTTTATTCAGAGTAATGAAGACATGTGATTACATTTTCCTTACATAACATATGTAGGACGCATAATCCTCTGGCATAAGGGAATGAGACAACATTCTGTATGCTTAGCAATTGTAAGCACACATATCCCTTGCGGCAATAACATGATGTAATGCCTTGAGACGGTGACACATATCACAAATGTAGTGACACTTCTACCATGGTGCATTCATTCTCTACAATATCATGTATTTTCTGTTGTCAAATTCTCAGGTGTTTAACATCCACATTCAGTGACTGTTAACATTGTATTCCCTTATACTGTAATGCATGAATGACAAACACCACAGTTATAATGTGTCAATTTACAGTGGGAGAGGTCTCCACCATCCCCTTTATCTCGGAGAGATTGTTTACAGCACACTCATATGTTGTAATAAGTTTTCATAGGTGAGGTGACACACTTGTGTTAAGACTTCCTCTGCATTGCTTGTGATTTATCTAGATATTATTAGTCGGTATAGTTACACAGCTTGCAGTTCAATTCCTGAAAGGGCAACATTATATGAATGTATTCTTGGTATATAAACACAATTATATCAAGTTATTCTTATTCATTTTTAAGTAAGACAATGATATATAATCACAGGCTGTGTTTGCATAGCAGTGAAGAGCTTATTCTGAGCATTCAGTGCTGTGAGTGCTCCTGTGGCACATGCATTGAGTACTGGCTTGTATAGCATACCTACACAGATAGAATGTGGTTTGATTCTGGAGCAGTGTGCATGTACTACATGGTGGAAACAGCTTCCTTTCCAAAGAAGCATTGATATTGTACTGCTCATTGCTGTGTGGACATTAACATGTGTAGTTCCTTCCCAGCATTCTGACTGAATCAGATTGTTCATATTATATCCATAACTCCTTTCTTGCTGCATGTTCGTATTATAACTGTAACTCCTTTCTTACTCCACACATTGATTTCAGTTATCTGTGACAGCCTCCATTGCTGTCTGCTGTGGCACATGCAATCAGTACAATGGCCTGTTGAAAGCCTATTATGATAGGCAGGGGTTTGAATCTGGTAACATCTGTCTGACAGCAGATAGTTATTGCACAGCCAGAGGGCCACCTTTTTTCAGGCCACTGTCCCACAAGGTAGGGCATCCATACCCCTGTCAGCTCCTCAAGAGTTTTCTTCATGACATAACCAATATGCCTGTTTCTGTGGCATCCATGACTGGTATGCATCTCTCTGATATCTGTCCTGGCATTTATTCAAAAATGACATGATGCAAATGTTTATTATATCATTCAAGTGATTCTAGTGATGAGATAATTATTATGTTTACTGAATTTAAAAAAGCGCATATTATATTGCTGTCTTAAATACAGAGCAGTAGGATATTGAAGTTGCATGTGATGTCTGGGATACATCAAAAGGAAAATAGGGCTAAACAAAATGTAATCCATTATGTAACAAGCTAAACACAAGAAGTAGTCAGGTTAAAATATTACAGAGGAAAATTGGTTGATATTGAGGTCTTATGATGCAATGCAACAATGGATTAATGATTGTCCAGATTTTACACATAAAAGGTGCAAAAATTTAAAATAGATATTATGTTTTAAGGAAATAAATGGGAAAGAAATCAATAATGCAAAGTTTAGCACAGAAAGTATAGTACCATGCTATAATTGTAAGAATCTCCTTAGAGAAACTGTATTTATTCCTTCTGTCACACATAAAATATGAATCTAAATGCATCATAATGTATTGCAGAGAATATAGTATACCAGGCAGTTTGAGATTTCTGACCCAGTTTCTCTATAGGAAAATGTAAAGGAAAGTTAAAGAAAGGATGTCAGAATATCTCTCATATATACCGATAGAGACACTAACAAATGCCTTATCAAAGCATGCTAAAGAAGTGGGAAGTGATCACGTTTAAAGTCATTCAAAAGATATTACCTAATTGTGGGGGTAGTAACAACACATTAATTACAAAACTGGCTGAGTATAAATGGAATACATGACTGAATGTGGATAAAAAGTTATTTAAATGCCTCATTTGGTATTAAATCTGTGCTTACATAAAAGTAGCAAAGGCTAGAATGATATATAAGTTTTATTATTTATTAAATTATATTATGTATTTGTTAGTTATAAGCCTGGATTTTACTTTTATGTTTGTATGTGTATTTAAATGTGTAGGTATTTTACTCATATTAAAATATGCAAGCGCTTACTTTATCACGTAATCTGCAATGGAATGATTTAAATGATGAATCTTAGCTTCTTTGTACTTGAATTAAGAAAGGTATTTACCTAAAAGCTTTGCCATTTATTTTTATTAATTGAATTTTTGTTTTAATAAATGCAATGTGTAGTTGTTTGAAGCTTTTATTTGAAGTTATATAAAAAGCACACAAATTAGACTTTAATATTTATCGTATTTTACATCTCCCTTCTTTCATTCACTTTCTTATTTCTCTCGTATTTTCTCCCCTTCAGTTTTACTATACAGAATGCTTTATTAAAGCTCTTAAAGCTATTAAAAAAGTAGGTATGTGAAAGGAGAGAAAATATTTAAACATGCTGTAATTTATAGGAGGTGACGGACCAATTCTGAAATTCTTTGACAGATGAAAATGTCTGTTTTGTGTTTAGAATATACCATAAACTGGTTCAGCACCCCAGTATTGACTGCAACATAAACTTTAAACATCAAATAAAGTTAAGAAAATGTAAAAGTTAAAGTTAAAAATGTTTTTCTGGTTTATATTTTTATATCTACTTATCATACTTACTGAGCAGTATTAGAAAATGCTAAACAGATACAATTTTATTTATTTATTTGACTTTTGTTGACTGGAATAGTCCGACTGGGTTGAAGCCCTTTTTCAGCAGATGCCCAGGGAGAAAAGCTCCAAAGTAAAATTATATAATATGACATGTTACAGTAAAAGTCTTATACAATGTGATTCTCTACAAATGAATTAACAAAACACGAAGGCAAAAAAGACACTGTATACAACTGTGGTTAACATAGGTGGATATAAAAGTGACACAACCTTGAGAGGTGATTGACAGTGGTAAGATCAGCGAGTAAGTAATAGTGGGGGGTGAGGTGTTACTGGGATTGGGTGCTGAAAGAGCACAGTAGAGGTAGAATTGATAAAAGTGTTTAGTTTCATAAGTAGTACAGTAGAAATCCAGAAATGATAAGTGCGGAAGGCAGTGGAGAGACTTGGGAGGGGGGTAATAGTGGGAGTGGATACTGAAAGAGTACTATAAAGGTAGAATTAATAATAGCATTAATTTTATAAGTATTACAAAATACCATAGTTTATAAGAGAGGAAGGCAGTGGAGAGTCAGATCATATTAGTAAAAAGTGGTTGGGTTGGAGAGGATATTGTGGGGTAGAAGAAAAGAAATGGGCATTAGGGAGAACAGGGGGAAAATAAGGGAGAGGGGTGATTGATAGGATTAGGACTGGAGTTGAGGAGATAAGTTACAGGGGCATGTCCAGGTGTGGTTTTTGGTAATGTTTGAGGGATTTCTTAAATTTGTATGTCTGTGGTATGCTTCTAAGGGCCAAGGGAAGCTTGTTCCAAAAGTTGGTGGGTGAGTAACTGTATAGACTCTGTCCTGCAGACATTTTTTGGTTTGTAGATTTGTAATAAACATTGAGCAGAGCTCCTAAGGGGACTGGATGGGTTATAGAGTGAGACTAGTGAGGAAATTCTTGGACAGGATGAGGGTTAATTGATGATGGAGTGGGTGATGAGTTCTTGGGTAAATTTGAGGTGGTTTGGGAACTCAAGCAAGTTGAGAGACCTAAGGGTCTGACAGTGGTGAGATTTGGGAGGCAAATTAGCAGCAAATCTGGCAACTTTATTATAGATAGCTTTGAGTTTGGTGAGTAGAGAACACTGAAGGTTAGTAAGGATTGATGGACCATAGAAGTGGTTGGGAAGAAGGTAAGCATAGGTTAGTGTAATTCTAGAATCAGGGGTGAGGTATCTTTTGTTCCTGTAAAGGAGGCAGAGCTTCTGATGAGTTTTCTTGATACAGTGATGAATGTGCAGGTCAAATTTCAGTTGGTCATCTAAGATTAATCCGAGAAGCTTTGTACGGTTGTCGGGAGAGATTATGGTGTTGTTAAGTGAGGAGATGTAAAATGAGAATTTTAAGGTGGTAAAGGGATTTAGGGTGGAAGAGTAGAAGTTTTGTTTTTTTGGGGTTAAGTGTGAGTTGTTTTTTTGTAAGCCAGATTTCTGTGAGATTAAATGATGTTTATGTGAGGGTGAGTAGTTCAGTCGGGCTGTCAGCTGTGGAAATAATTGTGGAATCATCAGCATACTGTATGAGAGATGATTGGGGACAGGATTTATGGAGTTCATTGGTGAAAATGTTAAAGCGGAGGGGTCCAAGAATGGAGCCTTGTGAGACTCCAGTTTTGATAGGTTGAAGGGGAGTGAGAGCAGACAGCCCCTTGACTGATTGTTGTCGTTCAGAAAGGTAACTGTTAAACCAGGATATAGTTGCAGAGGAGAGGTTGAGTTGGAAGAGTTTAGAGAGAAGGATAGGGTGGGAAATAGTGTCAAAGGCTTTGGACAGGTCTAAGAAAAGGTAGGCGACAAGTTTTTTGTTATCTGTTGCTAGGGAGATGGTATTGCAGAAGGAAATGAGAGCAGTGGAGATGGAGGTGCTGTGATGAGGATGAAAACTGTGTTTGGTAGGGGTGATCAGGTTGCCTTGAATGAGGTGGGCCAAGATTTGTTTATGTACACAGTGCTCAAGCATTTTGGAGATGGGAGAAAGTATGGCAATTGGTCAAAAGTTTGAAAGTTCAGTGGAATTACCACCTTTGTGTATAGGTATGGTATAGAATGTTTTCCATAGTGTAGGAACAGTTAATTCAGATATTGAGTGGTTAATTAGGATGGAGACGGGGTATGCTATAGATGTAGCAGCAATTTTTAGGAAGAGAGATGGCAAGCTGTCAGCCGATGGGGAGCAAGGTTTGAGTTTAAGAAGGAGTTTTTGAATGTAGCTTGTGGGAATGGGCATTAGAGAAAAGGGGAAGATTCTAGATCGGGAGTTGTCGGTGGTGAGGGGTGGGGTAGGTTAGAGGTCTGTGTAAGTTTGCTTATGGTGTCAATGAAGTAAGAATTAAAGATGAATGCAGTTTCTAGGGGTATATCGTTGGGGCACAGGTTGGGCGTTGATGGATATCCTGGGTGGAGTATTTGGTTGGTACTGTTCCAGAAAGACTTTGGCTTTCTGGATTGTGTAGTCTGGGGTAGATGGCAAAAATTATTTTTATCATTATGAATGTGTTTTATTGGTGAGATTTCAGAATTCACTATATCTTTGATAGTATGAGGGAGATTTTGTCTTGGACGAAAGTTTCCAGGCAGAGTCTCATTTTTTAATTAAAGACTGAGCTGAGTTGGTGAGCCAAGGGGAGATGTGGGACTTGACCCTAATAGTACGTGGAGGAGCAAGGGAGTTGAGTATATTAAGGAAGATGGAGTTAAAGTATGATACAGCTTTGTTAAGATGTAGTGTGAGAAGAGTGGACCAGTCTACTGCATAGACTCTGACTTTTGTTGATATGGTAAGGCCTTATTAATTTTAACGCTACTGGTTGCCAAGATAAAAATCAAAATCTAAGGAAACTGTAGTCATAAAGGAGATAAAAGAACTGGACATGGGATCCTGAGCAAATTACATAGAAGTAAACGAAATCTGTACAAACAGGCTAATGTTCAGAAGGAAGAAGAATGAGGTTTTAGGGAAGGAAAGAACTGAACAATTTATGAAATTTTGGGCTGATGTATATGTGTATAGTGCAGAAAAATGTTATATGGTTTGGTTTATTATATATTAATGTACGTTTACCTGTGTCACTGATTTAGTTGTCAGTTAATAAAGATATTTGTAAAAAAATGAAGCTTATGCAAAAATCAGCTATATGCTCACACTTTAGGCAGCCCTGTAGTACATAATTCACTTGCCTTGGGATTCAGAAAGATTCTTCCTGCCAGCACTGATTGGTTAACATGGGTGTGCCAATTAGTATGAATCTCCAGCTCAGAGGCAAGGTAAAGCTGCACCCCGGAGCATATCATTAGCAGCTAATTAACATTCGTCTGAACACTGAGTTCTCAAATCTGACCACACAAGTATTGTCCCTACCAGCCTACGCATTGCATTAGCAAATGTATCCCTCAACACATAGACATACACACACACACACACACACACACACACACACACACACACACACACACACACACACACACACACACACACACACACACACACACACCCCAACACACATACACACAAATACATGCACACACATCTATGCAGCTATAGACAAGCCCCTACAGGCACACCCACACTGAAACACCCACACTACAGCTCACACACATATGCAGACACATCCATGCAGCTGCTTTCCTGCTCCTACAAACATGCACACATATGTCTCCATACACAGACACAGACACAGGCATGCAGAGACAGATCTACTATACCTACATGTAGTCATGGTGTAAGCTACAGTCATGACACATGAGTTAATGACTGAACACTGTCAAAAGATGATGTTCACTTCTTTCTCACCAAACAAAAAACATGGCACAGTGATTTTAATCCCTCTACCTTGCTAGTCTGATGTTTGTGCCACCTGTATATTTGGACTGTTGCATTTGCATAAGGGTTTACCAGCGGGACTGGTTTCTGTGTTATGGCCACAGCATAAACCACTAGTGGGAGAGAGTGGTCTCTGAAACACTTAGACTTATTGTGATGCATAAACTTTTGAAGTTAACACTTCCTCATTGCTGTAAGTCTTCTTAAATACCAAGGTACAGCTTTGGCCTCCCATTTTTACAAACACACTACTTTCAACATAATCCCCTCATAAGCATTTCCCTTAACCTATGTGAATATTTTAAATAGTACACAATTCACTATTGTATTAGGGTTAAAGCAATGGTGTAGTCAGTTATTCAGTGTTTTATTACAAATGTGGTTGGTTTTTCAAACTTACCTGTATGATGTGACAAACTTTTTGCCTATGTATATTGTTTTTTTTTTCCTTGTGTATGTAATTATTGTCTATGCAGATTGTGGCAGAAATGGGTCCTGTTGGAGCAGTCCACTTCCATGTTGAACAAACTTAATAAATAAATAAATAAACAGATACATAAATGAATAAACTAAAAAAGTAAGACACTATTTACAGATATTACCAAACAAACTGAGCCACCTGCTGGATCTGTCAATCACAGCTTAGATTTCTACACATAATACTATAAACGCAGCCTCAAAAGTCATCTAGTGTTCTACTTGGTGCCATAGTAAAGGACTTAATATAAACACAGTCATTGCTGGCAGTACACTTAAAAATTCTTTTAGGAAGTCTGGTTAAATATGCACAGATATGATATAGAAATCACACAGCCCTGTCTAAAATCAGTCTAAAATCAGATGACCTCATCCACAGTTCAATAGTCTGTACCAGGCATTCCAGTACAAAAGATCTAGAATGTAAAAAGGTTTCATAATATAATTTTCTTATCAAAATCATATTAGACTGTGCATTGACTTAATTATCAGCAAACTCAGTTGACCATGATCCAAACTGGAATGTATATGAACATAAAATTGCAGATGTAAAGAAAATGACAGGAGGTTTGTCTTGCAAGTCACATCATACAACTCCCAAAACCTTAACATAATTTCTACAAACTAAGCACCACATCTATATGCTATAGCCTTTTGCTGCTGCACAATTTTAAGATGAACTAAGCCGTCAGTTCTATGGCACAGAGAGAGCAAACCCTGATTACAATCATGTCACCTTGTGATTGACTGATAGTCCAGAAACCTGAGGTTCTGATGAAGGAGAATGGATGTAAGTGACTAATGTCATCTCACCCAGTCTTAGAGATGGGGTGCACTACCCATGCTGACAAAGGTGTGGTGCATGGTAAACAGCACTATGAGCCATGTGCTTGGTTTTGTCCATCCATTCATCAGTTGCCTTCTGGGTGTGCATGCACAGGAAAGAAGCATACATGAATCAGGGAGAAGGCAGAGCAGGCCCGAGCAGTGAAGCATGCTCCCGTGCTAGCCACAAGAGTGGTAGTCAGGCTATCAAATTGTCCTTTAGTTCTGAATTTGTAATGTAGCTTAAGTAAGGTAGGGTTATTATGCAGTTGTTTGCCTTAGGACAGTTAGTGTCTGTTCTTATGGGTAAAGCTAGTCCCTAGCCCAATGGTACAAAGATATGCCTTGCTCCAGAACAGCAAACAGAAGGACGAGGTGCACCAAATACTTTCCTTCCTTACTTCCTGTCTGTATGATTGCTTCCCCAGCAAGATTTTCATCAATTCAGTAGAAGAGCCCCCAGTCCATGACAAATGAATGAGCTCATGACCTATCTGAGATGGACTGATGTTCAGTAGGCAGAGAAGCAAAAAAAAAAAAAAAAACACCTAGGGAAAAAAATGTAACATATTAGTCAGTGGGTTCCTTTACAGTATGCTTAAAAGAAGACATCATAACAAGCTCAAGCACTATATGGCAAAACAAGCTCTGACATACTAAGATGCTGATAGCATGTAAAAGCCATCATACAAATATACCCCCAGATTCTCAAAAGCTTGCACGGCATGCAAGATCGGTGCAGGAGCTCAAGCAGGCAATATGTCTGTCGTGCGATCCAGGAACAGTCTGCAGGGAAGTGCTCAAGAGCTCGTGCACTAATCCTGCACGGACGAAGCTCTTGCATGCAAATCACCCCATTTGCAGGAGAAATCCATGCAAATGAGGTGAATTTGCGATCCAGGAAGCTTGCGAACGTCCGTGCAGGACTTGTGCAATCCGCAGAAATGTACTCAGTAACTGAGTAGATTTCTGCAAAATCCAAAACGGAGCTATGACAGCCCCAAATAAAGGCTGCATATCATGTAGTAAGCATGCCAATGGCAAAGTATAAGGCCATTGACATTGCAAACAATACAAAAATTTTAAAAAAAATCAACTTTTATTTCTTATTAGCCAATCTTGGCTGTTTAAGCGTAGGGCAGCGGTGCGCAAACGAGATCGGGGGAAAATAACAAAATGAACCTAAATTAAACATTCTAACTAAAATCAGTATTCTGTCATGCAAGTCAATGACAGGCAAAAGACAACCTGGCCAGTGAGTAGTGGTTGCTAAGGGGGGAGGCTCAGTGTGAGACATGTAACTATGCATTAGCAGGCAGTCCTATGCAAATGAGGAGAAGGATAGTGAATCCCAGTTTACCCCAGGATGTGAGTCAGGTCCCAACAGTGTAAGAGTAGGAATAGCTTGGTGCAAGTCTAGGAGGTAGGTGACATCATGGAGGGGGGGTGTCAGGCATACTGTAAGTGGATTGGAGCCCTGTGGCTCAGGGCTGCTCAGCTAAGCTAGGGGATGTGTCTAAACCTGCCTAGCAGACTTTACAAAGCTTAAGCGTGTGCACACTGTGCACTGGGTTGTACAGGAAGCAAAAAGAGGTTAAACCAGAAAATAGCAGCAGTTTGCACAATTGAGCATGCTGTTTGCAAGGCGCACCCCCAGGCTGAAACAGGAAGGCAATGGGAAGGGAAAACAGCAGTAGGAAGGTAATCAAGGAGTACTAGCTTAGCTGGCAGATGAAATGTATCAGAATCAGTCAATTACACAGGCAGCAGACCAGCCCAGCCCAGAACACTACTATAAACTATGCAAACACCTACCCCTCTGTTTTTTCCCACACTCTACACCACTGGTGTAAACAAGCGGGGAACTTTTAACACTCACAACTGCAAAATGTTAGGGGCTGCAATAGCTATCATACAACAACTTGTGGAAGAGGCTGAGGGTGATCAGGATGTGAATGCTGCCAAGCAACCCACAGTGAGGAGATGGAGAAGGGTGTACAGACCCAGGGTAACCTACCAGGGGCTACATGAGCTGGAGATAGTGGAGTGCTATATGGTGGACAGAGACCTCCTGCAGCAAATTGTTGAGCTGTGCCGGCCATGCCTCACACATATAACCAGCAGAGGGGAACCCAACCCAGTGGATACCAAAGTATGTGCTGGCCTAAGAATACTAGCTACAGGTACCTTCCAAAGGCCAACTGGGGATATGATGGGGATCTCACAGGCATCAGCATCCAGGGTACTCCACCATTCCTGGATGCCATGTCAGCATATGTCAGTGAGCACGTTATTTCCCCAACACCTGTGAGGCATTGGCCAGCAATATGCAACTGTTCCACCAATAGCAGAATACCCTGAGGTAGTGGGTGCTATAAACTGCATGCATATATGCATCAAAGCACCACCAGTGAGCAGGGTAGGGTCTACATCAACCGCAAGGGCTTCCTCTCCATCAACTGCCAGGTCGTATGCGATACCCAGGACATAATAATGAATGTGTGTGCTGGCTGCCCTGGAAGCTATCACGATTTCCACATCTGGCATCTGATGCAGCTGTACCAGAGATTTGCCAATAGGGACATCCCACACAATCACCTAGTGGGGGATGCTGGATACACACTGGAGCCGTGGCTGATGACACCCATCAGAAATGCACACACACCCGGACAAGAGCTCCATAATGAGGCACACGCACAAACAAGAATCAAAATAGAGCATGTGTTTGGGATGCTCAACTCACGGTTCCAGTGCCTGGACACATCCGGTGGAGCCTTGCAGTACTCACCAGTTACATGTACCCAAATTGTCCTTTTATGTGCCATGCTACACAATATGATCCTGCAGAAACAGCAGCAGCAGGAACAGCATGGGGCAGGGCCACACAGCCCCCCACCATTGCCAAGGTCTGCACGGGCACAGAGTGACTTGTAGGAAGAACAACCTGAGCTTGCCCCAGTAGGCAGAAGGAGGAGTGCCCAGTATGCCCTGGCCTTGGCAAAGAGGCAACGCATAGCATATACACTAACATGGGAGGGGCCCAGGGACTGACTCTCACATACAGTAAAAGGGATGCCAAACATTACACTAACTGTGCCTAAGCATGTGTAGGGAGTGTACTATGTGCATCCAACATAGTTAGCCCTGCAGCACCACCCACAATACTGGGACACCCACAATGTAAGTGACTCACACATGCCAGTCGGGAGGTCTCATACCCAACAACAGTCACAACCAGCAGGACAGGTGTAGACAAACACAAACAAATGCTGTGCTTTGGCCTCGGAATGAGGCCTATGGGTAACCCCCCCAGGCCTCCCCAGACTGACTACAGCAGGCTAGGCAGTGGGATGTCAGTTGTGAAGGCTAGTAAGTCAGACACTAATATGTAGGTAATTATAAGCTAAGATCTGTAGTACACTCGTATGCCTCTAGCCAGCACGATAGGTAAGACTACAGACTGAAATGGAGTACCCGACATACCGGTACAGTCCGAGCAAATGTGTACAAGTGTCAGTTGTGCCCACCCATCCTACGTAGACATATAGTAACAGTCAGGTGTGCCCCCCCAATCCTGTGTAGAAATGTAGAAATAGTCAGGTGTGCCCCCCACTATCAGAAATGTAGTAACAGTCAATGCCAAATGATTGATGGATTCCCTGCAGAGACAGCATGCTACCTGGTGGTGTACAACACAAATGTCAGCACTGCAGTACAAACTACCTGGACTTGACCCACACATGCAATACAGATGGCCATACTGGGCATGCTCATACACTTAGAGAAATTAAGTCAATGTAAGTCAACAACATACTGAAAGGTCGCACTGGACATGCTCACACATGAAGGCCATGTCTGCAAACACCAGTGGACCAGACATATCTGGCAGTCACAGTTGTTAGTGCATGCACTCGTCAGTATGCACCACTCATGCCTTGCACACACAGTGGATAGGAATACAGACATATATGTAAGGACAGCACACTATAATAAGCCAAAGGTAGACGGACATAGATGTGTGGAAGAGGGTGACTGTGACAAGGAGCCATCCAGGCCTGTCCCACCCAGCACACAACCAAAGGGCCCCAAACACATGAGGTGCAGATGTCACTCACTGCAGATACTAGCCACCAGTATCTGTCAGCATTACAGACTATGTGGTGCACGTACCAGCTGTGCAACATGACTGCACAAGGAAGTAGTCAACTAGCAACTGCATACACTTACCTGTGAAATATGACCCTGCGTGTGCCCGCATGTGACGTGTCAACCCCTAGATGAATGGGTAAAGGCCCATGCACACACACTGCCCTCCCCATAGCCCTACTATGACAAGACTGCTGAGGTCATCCAATGTAAAATACACCTTTGGGAGACTTGTGGCCTAGTAATCTCTGTGGTGCATCCAATAACTGCATACTGCTGTAGTATGATTAGTTAGGTAGGAGTTCGAATCCCAGACTTAGCGCTTGTGTGTGTGTCTGTCTGACTGTGTAGAGAGCAATGCTTTTTAGGATAGTCACACTCACAACAATTTAAATTCCCCACCATGGCAAGGCTGCCAATGTCATCCACCTAGAAATACACCTCTGGGAAGCTGTAGCCCAGTAATCTTCATAGCGTATCCTGTAACTGTGTATTGCTGTAGTAGGATAAACTAGTTAGGTAGGTGTTCTATTCCCAGACATGCCAACTATGTGTGTCTGTCTGTGTATAGAGCAATGCTTTTAGGCTAGTCACACTCTCTACCATTCAAATGCTCAACCTTTGCAAGGCTGCTGATGTCATCCACCTAGAAATATACCTCTGGGAAACTGTAGCCCAGTAATTTCTGTAACACCTCCTGTAACTGCGTACTGCTGTAGTGTGATAAACTAGTTATGTAGAAGTGCTATTCCCAGACATGACAACTGTGTGTGTGTCTGTCCTGTGTAGAGAGCAATGCTTTTAGGCTAGTCACACTCCCTACAATTCAAATGCTCAACCTTTGCAAGGCTGCTGATGTCATCCACCTGGAAATACACCTCCTGGAAGCTGTAGCCCAATAATCTCCATAGCACCTCCTGTAACTGCTTACGGCTGTAGTGTGGTAAGCTAGTTAGGTAGGAGTTCTATTCCCAGACATGGCAAGTGTGTATGTTGTTTGTGTTCCTTTGTCAGTGTAGGGAGCAATGCATTTGAATCCATTCACAGACAGTTCAACCTCCAATGGTCAACTTTGACAAGTGTGCTAATGTCATCAACTGTGAAATACACCTTTGGGGAAGGGATAGGCCAGTAATCTCCGTGGCGCGTTCCGTAGCTGTGTATTGCTATAATGTAATAAACCAATTAAGTAGGAGTTCTAACTCCAGCCAGGGCAACTGTGTCTGTCTGTGTAGAAGGCAATGCTTTTTAGGGTAGGCACACCTCCTACAATTTAAATGCTCTACCTTGGTAAGGCTGCAGATGTCATCCACCCCAAAATACACCTCTGGAAATGTTGTAGCCCAGTAATCTCCATAGCACATGCCATAACTGCATACTGCTGTAGTGTGATTCAGAACTCTGGTAGGTTTCTATCCCCACCCATGGCAGGTCTGGATGTTTTGTGTGTGTTTCAATGTCTGTGTAGGGAGCTATGCATTAGAGGCTAGTCACACTCAGTACATTTCAAATGCTGTACTTTGGCAAACCACTGATGTCAGCCAATGTGTTATACACCTTTGGGGAAGGAGTCCTCCAGTAATTCCCATGGTGCGTCCTATAACAGCTCCATGCTGTAGTTTGTTATAGATGTCTGTTAGAGGTTCTATACCCACACATGTCAGTTGTGGATGTTTTGTGTGTGTTCCACTGTCTGTGTAGGGAGCAATGCATTTTAGGCTACTCACACTCAGTACATGTCAAATGCCCTACTTTGGCAATCCTGCTGATGTCAACCAATGTGATATACACCTTTGGGGAAGGAGTACTGCAGTAATCATCATGGCGCGTACTATAAGTGCATAGTGCGGTAGTGTAATAAACTAGTTAAGTAGGGGTTCTATGATAGGTGTGTGTGTGTGTGTGTGTGTGTGTGTGTGTGTGTGTGTGTGTGTGTGTGTGTGTGTGTTTGTACCTTGTATCCTGTGTGGAGGTGGGTGTGCATGTGTGACACCTGGGCCTAATGTGGAGCAGGTTTTGCAAATTTCTTATACAATGGACCCAGTACATATCACAATGTCCACTGTACAAGGATAACAGCTGTGAAATAGCCGAGAGGCTGGGGTGCATATCCATACCCATACATGTGACATCAAGGCCAGGCAATCACAGTTAGCAACCCCAGTATTACCCAGAACACACTCTAACCCATGTCTCATACACACACACATGCCGAGGCAACAGCCAATATGTGTGTAGTACACTGCATATTGGCGACTGATAGTAACTATGGTATGAATGCAGTGGCCTACACAGGCCATGGCACCTTTTCCATCAGTACAATAGACACATAATTGCAGACAGTGCGCCTTCAGTATGTTTCCCACTGGGAGCCTGCAACAACTGTGGTTCCATCAAATGTGATCCACAAAGACATACCATGCCTTACACACATGCCCTGTATGGACAGATGCCACTGACACTAGGGAATACCTCTGGCATGCTATCAATGTAGATGCAGGGTCAACCTGCTGTCCATTACCTTGCCCAGCCAGATGAGGGCAGGACTGTCACATCTGATGATAACATTCTGTGTACACAACATGGGCCAGACAAACCAGGTGCACTTCCACATGCCACTGTACATGAATTTGGGATGTGTGCACATCCCAAACACCGTCCACATCATGATGTATAGACCACATACATGGCAAGCATTGCACAGCACTGGCCATGAACAATAGTAATGTGGGTGACTGGATGGTGAATACTATACCCACCTGTGTGGGCCATTCCGGACACTACACCCCTAAGCCATAAGGCAGACCATTCTCATGTGGCCTGATGCCAAGATATACCCCTCACCTCTAGCCTTCTACAGCCATCTGGCACCGTCAACCACTACATACCCATGAAGCAATTCACAAATGTACGCCAGTACTAGCACCCTGTGTCTGTGTGTATGGTGTATGATGCTTCCGACCACATTCACACCCAGTACCACCCCCACTGGCATACTCTCTAATGTCAGACACTGTCACATACCCTTTGACCATAGAACCCCAGGATAACCCCTGTGGGCCAATTGATACCAATGCATTACTGTATTGTGGCAAAGTAAGTGGTTAGGAAGTGTATTTGTTACCCTGCCAAGTGTGGCAATGTGTATGAGTCCCTTAGAGAGTGTGGCTGTGTTTGTACTGACACCTGTTCATGTGGACAGGCTCATGTGCTACACTTACTGTATCGCAACAGTGTTGCAGATGTCACTCACCAGCACATATACATCTGGACAGCTCACCAACATGTAAGCTATGTGGTGCATGCAATAACTGCATACACATGTGATAGCTATGCATAATCAGTCAGGTATTTGAAACCCCTTATTGGTAGGTGTGTGACACAAACATGTTTAAGTTTTACTCACCCACACCTTCCCTGACATACTTTGTCTCTGTATGTCTCTCTCACACCCTCTCTGGGGGATGTGGGATGTACACCTGCTTTGCTAGTCAGCAACTTGAGTTTTGTAAGTGATGGTCATGATCAGATGAAGGCCTCTGCACCAATTGCAGTCCTCCTCTAGCTGAGTGCATGTGGAACAGCTGTGGTAAAATTCCCATAGCCAATTGTATGGAAACACACTCCAATATCTAGGAACATCATGTTGGTGTTTGCCCTTTACATCCACTGTGGGCAGGAGATAGATCTGTTGTTTGGCGAACAGCATCTCAGATGGATTGCGGATTTACTTCTAATAACTTACACTGTGGAAACAGGGCAACACACAGGAGGGGGATGTGCCTCACCTGACTACAGACTGTAAGTGCTGATATACTGCATGTGGAGTAATGTTGGTTTAACAGTGCGTGTGTGGATATGGCTGTCCTACATGTTGTAATACCTGCCATGTCAGTTCTATGTTTATGAGGAATCTGCATCTGCAGGGTGTTGTTCTGGTTGTCTGCAGACTGGGCAGTGTGTTGTGCCCTTGGTGTCATGTGTTACCCACAGAGCACGTATCTGTGAACTGCAGAAGGTAGTATGAGGATTGCAATCTGTAGATGGTGAAAGCTGTGACAGTTACTGACTTCATATCCCTCATAGGACACATGTAGCAACAAACCCTGTTACAACAGTACATGTATGGGGTTATCACCAGCAACATGTCAATATTGACCCTGTGTATGTGCTTCCAGCCACAACTCTGTCAACCTTTGCAGATATGTCATGCATTAAGAGGTGCATATGTGCTGTTCACCATCATTAGTGTCATCATATCTGATAACAAGCCAGTGAGATATCAGATTGCTACACATGTTATGTACAGTACGGGTAATATTTGATGACATTACCAGGACATTCCATGGTCATTTGTACAGTACTGAGGTCTGTGTAACTATGGTGAATGTCAACAGTGTGTGCATTGTGAACATGTTCTTTAGCCTGTGTACAGACTGTGGTAGATGTCATTGTTATAGGTCCCGTCCTACCTGATGTTACATGCTGCTTCACTGTATGTTACCATATTGGTGCACATGTTTGCAGGGCCATACACACACATGTCCCATACCACAGACAGAAAGCAGATCACATCGTGTAACAGCCCAGTATATGTAGGGTTAGTCTGTGAGTGGCACATTTGAGGATGGTGTTGAACAGATAGGCCATATACTGTACTTTTATGCTAGCTTACCATATGTGGCTGTGGCTGTGTTCACACTGGATGTGGTTATGCACCTTCACACAGGTGTATCTTACCCTGTGGTGTGACATGCCTGCAAAGCCTGCTATATATGCAGGTAAATGTGTATTCCCCCATAGGAGATGTTGGCCAGTGTTGAGCCAGTCTGCCTGTAGCCTGCACAGTGCATTGTTACATGTCTATCAGATTAATGTACTTATCCAGTGAGCTGTCATGTGGAGATACTTGCTGGATGTACTGCTGCTGGCACTCCCTAAACAGTTATGTATGTCAGACAGAGCAGTGGGATGCTGTACAGATGTATGTCAATATCTAGTGAGTAGTATGTGGCCATGGCACCCCTGTACCAGTGGTTATTATGTGTCAGGCCAGGCAGGGGTGTGTGAATGCATGACCTATGGTTGCATATGTATGCCAGTCGTTATGTGTTATACCCATCTACATGGCTGTTAACATCCATATTGTCATGCATGGTACACATGTTTAGCACTAAGGGGTTCTGTGTATACCTACGGACTGTAAAGAGTGTTTCAGAATGTCCACATATATTGGCCAATATCTGTGCTGCAGTCCATGGGGGCATTACGTGCTAACAGTAGTACTTTGCCAGGATGTCCTTAGGATGTCTGTCAGTAGCCAATGGCACACATGTGGGAAGCAGATGTGACCTCCCACACACACCATGTCTTTGAAGACAATCCCACTTACAGTAGCAATAGTCTACCAATATACCTGCTACACATACCTGACATCCACTTGCACTACGACGTTGGGACTATAGGGGCTGGGGTAGGTCTACACTCCGTGTCCAGGACATATAGTGAGAACATCTGTACATACAATTATCATGATATATATATATATATATATATATATATATATATATATATATATATATAAATATATATATATATATATATATATATATATATAGATATGATTACACGATTACACATATACATATCAAGCATATAAAGATGGGTATGTATATGTACATAGATATACATATACACACCCAGATATATACATATACAGAGTAATATATGTCTACACATATACAGATAGTGATACATATGCACATAAACATATGGATATCCACAGATATATCGACATTAGTAGGCATATTGGTATAGATATGTATGCACATATAGTCATAGAGATCAATATATATATATATATATATATATATATATATATATATATATGTATACCAACATGACTAGGCATATCTGTACACATATTATGTGCATACATATATAACTATATACACATATATCTATATGTACATATATGTATACCTATATATACACATATGTATAGATACATATATGTATAGATATGTATACATATGTACATACGAAGAGGTGTACACATGGTCATATATATGTAGCACTATACAGATGTGTATATAGACATATGTATGTGTATACCTGTGTATGTACATGTAGATATCTATACACCTATATGTATACAACCATATACCTGTCTTGAGTAAACATCACAGTTGCGTATACCCTCCCACATGTATCCCATCGTATGTATCTGCTATGTGTACATTATGATAAAACAACATATGTGATGCATCAGTCATATTAATGACAAGGACTACACAATCTAGGATGTAAAGGCAAGTGTTCAATACCACTCATTTTGGGTAATGACAGCTATATTGGTAACACAACAGCTGTTCCCACAGTGGTCATGGCATAGTGGTCATGTGTTGTGACTTCAGTGCAAAGGGCCCTGAGTTCATGACCTGCAAGGGCTGCTCATTTTGTTACTGGCCAGAACAAGGTCTGTTGGATACATAGTGGTTAAGGCAGTGTCTGTGCAATGTAAGCCACACACATCAGCATCACGACATTGCAAGGTAGGGGTCTAGTCCCAGTGTTGACAAGTAACAGCCTACAACATGTTACACTGCAGGACTGTGGTATACTGGTGTACAGTCACGATGTGCATCAGAACCATATCAGCCTGTCCCTGTATTGATGGGATGGATGACAGGGATGGGGCACAGGTATCATCATATGGACAGGGCATCCTCGTGCTGACACATGTACACTTACAACACACTTGCATATCAGTTTAGAGACCACAACCAAGCAGTGTTACTAACAGCTAGAAGGCATCATTGCTGGATGGCTACACTACCTGCCAATTATGCCTCACACTCTACACCCTACAACATGTTACACTGCAGGACTGGGGTACACTAGTGTACAGTCACCATGTGCATCAGAACCATATCAGCCTGTGCCTGCATCGATGGCATGGATGACAGGGATGGGGCACAGGTATCATCATATGCACAGGGTCTGGTGCTGGTCTGCCAGAGGCTGAGGGTGGGCCATACATTTGACACCATGTGTGTAGATGAGGGGTATATTCTGGGCAGCTGGTTGAGGTGATGTGGTGCATGTAGGTATGAGGTGCCCTAGGTGTGTTTGCATAGTGTGTGGGTATGCATGCACACAGTTCTGCCTTGTGGCTGCCTTACACAGGTGTTTATGGACAGCTGCAGACCATACTTGGCAGCGTGTGCAGTTCACTTCCTCCAGCCACAGACATGTGGACTGTGCCTGCCAGGGGTTCCATGGGCACAGGAGTTGAAGTGTTACTCTCACCTGCTGACATTTGTCCGCTGGTATCACATCCCTCTTGGGAGTGGCCAGGACCATGTGCACATGGCCTGCTCTGGTGTGGTGTGGACAGCACACCATCTGCACTGCTGCGGCTGCTACTGGCACAACGGGAGCCCCTTGGTGTACTAGCATGCCCATGCTGAGTGCCAGTTGTTGGTGTTGCTGGGCCACATCCACACGGGCATCACCGCATCCCCACCACATGTTGAAGCATGGACACACCACAGCTGATGAGGGCCATCAGCTCATCATGCCTTATATCTGCTTGCTCATTAGAAGCACTGATGGCAGCCACCACTTCACGGAGGTTGTCGCCTACAGTAGCAAGTGCAGCCCTCTGCAGCCTAAGGCTCTGTCTGGTGTAACACTCAATACTTGCCTGTGCCACCATTACAGCCTGGTTGCAGCTATGTTGCCTATGCCAGGGGCATGATGTTCAGCAGCCCTACTCCGAGCACCCTGAGACATCCGCCTATGTGGCAGCTTGCCAGACATCCAGCTATGTCTGCTACAATTGGACACAGTAGGCATGGTTACCACCCTTTCCCGTGCACTGACACTGAACATCAGCTGTCCCTCTGCTATGGCCACTGGTACTGGGGTGTGTATAATCACTGTAACTGTGCAGGGGTGGGGTGGCTAAAAAGGGGATGTCAAATGATGGTGCAGTGTCAGCCCCTGACAACCCCACCTGTGCCTCACCATTATCATCATCATCGGTGTCTCTATGGACACCTACATCAGATTGGGTGCAGGAGGGACCCTGACCCACCTTGCCACCTGTGGGGGACAACAATAACCGCACTTTAAAACCTGTACAGCACTGCTTAACAGTACACACACACACACACACACACACACACACACACACACATCTCCATACTACCTACCTGTTCATGCCTTTACTGACAGCCCCACATATATGTCCATGTGTTACCCCATCCTGCATTACACTTGTTAACATACACACATCGTTACCACTCATTAACATCACAGTCCTCTAAATGCCCAGACAAGCAGTCACAACAGAAGGCCTGTTCTACATTATCTGCCTGACCTGTGTGTAGTGGAGTAACATGGTCTCAATGCTGTCATTCAGTATGCAACCTCTGTATGGCCAGAATGATGTGCATGGGCCCTATATGTGTGGGCTACTATGTTGTAGCCATAATAGCTCCCACTGGTGTGTCATGTGTATGTAATGCTCAGTACATGCCAGATATGCTGCTCCATCGGCCCATCATGTGTCAGCTGTAATATGTGGCTACACTCCCTGGTGTTGATTATTACTTCCCCAATGCATCTGTAGAGCTGCATATGAGGGCTGTAGGTGACCTCTCCGCTGACAACAATATTAAGTTTGTACCTGGGGTTTACCTTCCCTCTGGATGACTGATCCAAGCTACAAGCCATATTACACTATTTGCTGTCCTGTGAGTACATGACAGGTATTCCTGGTATGTAATGTGGCATTCCATGTCCATGTACTACACAGTCCCAAAGGGGGGTACAGTCATATGTACACCCCATAATCACACATGTGCATACATGGCCACACAGACACACACATGCACACACACATCATACATGCATCTACCTCCCACCACTTTGACAGAGTGACCCTGCAGGCAAACTAACTAACCACAAGGATGCACACACACACACACACACACACACACACACACACACACACACACACACACACACACACACACACACACACATACAGGTGAGGTTGCACAATGATCGTACATACAGTCCTCCAATTATCCATCTGCCAACATGCAGAACATATGGTACAGAACAGCATGCAGTTCAGCTATACTCACACCATGCTAGCAGTGATATACATGTGTATGATGCATGTGCTGTGACTAGGTGATGCCCCTTCCCCTGGATACTTCTGCACCCATGTACACATTATTGCTGTGCACCTGTTCTGCACCCTGCCATGTACTGTGCACCACAACTCACAGGTGTCCAACCCATTGTGGAATTGTAGTACCATGTCAGTTATACCAGCTGTACCTCTCACAGTCCCTATGTCTTTCAGCAACACATACCTAGGATGATATGTGGACTGTTATCATTGGTGAATCCCGGATGCCTGATTTACAGCTGTCAACATCAACAGACCATGTATGGCCATTGCAGAAATGCTTACACTGACAACCATCAGAGCATACCATGGCTATGGGGGGTGTACACACCTTTATTGCTTTTACACACATCCATGATCTGGCATGGGACCACAGCACTGCAGATCTTAGCTGTACACACACCTGGTATGTAACATATGTCCTGTACATTCACATGCAGTGTCTACAGATTGTGTTAGATGTGCGGCTGCTGACCAAAATGCATACACACCATGTGGGGATGTGTGTGCACACCCATATCATGGTGGTTTATCACACCTCTTGTGTGTACTACAGCAGTTACTGCTCATGGCAGGGGTATACATCATGGGCCTTCCGCAATTGCCAGTGTATGTTCAGCCTACCCTATACATGTCCCTCTATTCTGCATGATTGCAAGATCCACTCATGTGCACATCCCATGGTGTTCACACAATGCTGTCACTATTGCAGTGTGGGTAGGGTTATGGCTGCCACAGGTCCTGGACATGACCAAATGCAGATAAATCCATTCCTATCATTCTTAGGATCCCTGCTGCAGTGCACTGGTGTTTCATGCTGAGACCCCGCCTCAGCATTTATGCAGATGCATAACAGGTAAGCCCTACACATATGTGTCAGTTTGCAGTGTCCCATACACTGCACACCACATGTTGCAGCGTAGACCCTGTTGATAATGTGGGCTACTGTAATGCTGTATGCCATAGTGTATCTCAGCAGCAGTTGGCATTGCCCTACAGATATGTACACTGGTGTTGCACTGTATATGGGTGTTGTCCAGAATATGTTGCTACTGTAGGCCATGTCTACCAACAGTATGTTACCCCCTGTGGACACATTCCACAATGACAGGATGTTAGTTGTCATGCAGGTGTGTGACATACCCTTTCAATACCCCATCATGTTCACCCCTGTGAGACCATGCATTTCACAGTAACAATACATGCACATGTACAGCATGCATTCAGGGTAGGTGTATTAGATGTGTGCATGGAATATTACATCACCATTAAATGTCCATTGTGTTGGCATGCATCTACATAAGACATACTCACCAGCTTCAGGCTGCTGCCTTGCTGTTACCCCGGAGGGACCTACATAAGTGGGTGAGAGATGCAATGTCAGTGGCCACACCTGTGGCACTACTACAGGCTGAGTGCAGTACTACCATACATCAACTGTAAATTCACACAATACTACCACATCTGGACATGTGTTTATCACTACAATGCAGCAAAACAATATTTGTATAACATATCAGATATGCATGATCTACCTGTACCACTGCAGATATTTACACAACAGTGGTCTACTGATGTGCCCTGTGTCCTTACCTGCATGCTCCTCGGCTGTTGTGTGGGTGACACCCACCTCCACGAAGGGGTCCAATGGTTGATGGTGTTCAGGAAGGGCAGGTGCCACGTGGCTGGTCAGGAGCTCCTCCACACATGTCAGGGGGTTGGATGGCATGGCCCCCCCTGTGACAAGGTGATCCCCCGGACTGTGGCAGCATGCTGATGGGCATTGCAAAGCAGGTCACTGCAATGATGCTGGACCTGCTCATAACTGCGGTTATGCAGGCCGACATCATTGACCCTGTGGACGAGATCGTTCCACAGGGTGGTCCGCTCCTGTTGTTCTTGTGCTGTCCTGTGAAACAGGACCTGGTAGTGTAGTACCAGGTGGTTTATTATTACATCATTCTCCTTTGCGGAATACGCCAGCAGCCAGATGTGTGCCATCGTGCCTGAAAAACATGAGGATGGGAACTGGCTTGAGTGACTCATATGGCAAGGTTACCACAGTTCATAATACACATCTCTGTCACCCCCTCCACCATATAAGCTTCAACAGACTATACACACAATTCATTAGGTATGGCTACAGCTTAACTACCATTTGGACAGATTGTGTAGTGTACCACACCTTCTGCTATGTGATTGTAGCCATGTCCCCTTTGTGGACACTAACATTGCCAGCCTGTTACAGACTATTCACTTGCATGCCATTGTCAGGGCCACTATGGTTACATATATGCCAGTGGTATGGCTGCTCTGAGATTGCTGCACATCTGACAGTCTGTGTTATAGGGGGGTTCTATGCATGCTGTTGGACATGTACCAAGATTGTGTAGACTATTACTACCAACATATGTACTATGACAGTGACACAATAACATGTATATGTTCCATTGGCCAGCTGATCCACCTCTCTACACCCATCTGACCAGGATACCTGGCCACATCACATGTGTGTGCCAATCTGGGGCCTCCTCATGTACTGTTATAGCAATACCATCAGGTGGAACCACCCAGGGGATGTTGGCCCGCCACCCCCTCGGGCACACACCAACATGTTCCTGTCCCCTGAACTCAGGTCTATGGTCTGTTCCATACCAGGCTCCAAAGACACATGAGGGATGTGCTACATCCATCTAAGTCACCCAGTACACATTCACATGGCCAACATACTATTCCTTCTCTGCTATCAGACTTGGCACCTTCAGGATGTGAACTGCTGTTGTGAGTGGCAGTTGGTGGGAGCCTTGTTCCCATTGTGCCCATATTGGGGACCATGGGGTATCCACATAACGGAACACACACACCATCCACGGTGTTTACCCACCATGTGTTATATACCACTCCTGTAGACTGTCCTCTTTATCTACCAATCCTGACCACTTCCACATGTGTATCTGCCATACTTCCCCATATTCCCATTTCATACTTCACAGGCAGGGCCATTGTGGTGCTAGGATGGGACTAACATGTGGCATACCCATCCATGGTGCACACACTGTCAGCTGTAGACATCTGTCTGTATTGCTATAGTGCTGCTGCCTCACACATAGCACACGTCACTGTGGTAGTGATATAGGAGACATGTCTTTCCATACATATCTGTTTGTGTGTGTGTTTGTACATATGTAGATATTTGCATATTGGTATTTATCTATATTTATGTAGATAAATGTGGCGTCATATATATGTGCACATATATATGTCTACACATGGGTATATGTATATTTCTGGACATACATGCTGATATACATTTATCCTTAGATATTAAATCTGTGACATATGTACACATATGCATACCTATATGTGGGGTACATTCAGACATCAGCTCCACAATCTCACGACACCTCCATGCACAGCTGCACTGTTCTGCCTTGCTACAACATGGACAGGTGCCACATATGGACATGGGCTGAGATTGGTGGGGTATATGTGGGACCTGTTTGCAGGTAACGCTATCACACACCTATGGCATTCCACCATGCTACATTACAGATTCACCTGGGTATCCTGCCAGTGGTGGTCCATGGCTCCCACATGTCCATCACTTAAGTACTGTTGTCATTCAAAGGGTATCCAATGCCTGTCAGCCTGGGATGACATGCTCCACAAGCCACAATGCTTCGCTAGGGATGGCTTGCACCTGTCACCCCTGGGCTTTCAGATTTTGGCAAAGGCTCTTGCTACCCCCATAGAGCCTTTTTTAGGCAAGGCTCAAAAGACAAACCCACCTCCATAGGTATCACAAGGGATAAGAAACTAAGAGTAATGCTACTCAACACCAGAAGTCTAAACCTCAAGATGCATGCACTCAAAACTCTCCTTAGCATGGAGAACATCGATATCTGTGCAGTAACAGAAACCTGGTTCAAGGCTCCCGAGAGCACCCCAGCACTGCCAGGTTATACCTCATACCATGTTTTTCGGCCCCAAAACTTGGACCGAACCACAAAAGGAGGAGGAGTATCAATATTCATCAAAGATACCCACACCTCCAGGTTGGTGGCACAGCACGAAGCATCAGAGACTATCCATGTGCAACTAACAGTGGGTAAAACTGCCTTCCAGTTTATAGCCTGCTACAGACCACCCTCCCAAACCCAGGAACCCCACTCAGCCTTCCTGAGAACACTGGAAAATATGAAGGTCTCTCCAAGCACCATTATATTGGGTGACTTCAACTACTCAAACATAGACTGGGAGCATTACTCTAGCTCCAACACCCTAGCCCAAAGTTTCCTAGAATTTATAAACTCAAATGCTATGGAACAACTTGTTACCACTCCCACAAGAGGGGAAAACATACTGGAACTGATCATCACCAACATGGGGACTCTATGCTCCAGACCAGAAGTGTATCCCTCACTGATAAGATCAGACCATAAACTAATCTCACTGGATATTCACATCCCGACCCCACCCCCTGCCCAGAAAACCACAGTGAAAAACTTCTCTAAAGCAAATTTCACACTCCTCAAAACCGAGGTGGAATCCTTCAAAGCCCCGGCCTGTGGAGAATATGGCCCGGCCACCAGAATCCTTTATAAACGCATTCTATGAACACCTTCAGGAATGCATGGATCATGCAATCCCAAATAAAACCAAGACCCAATCCTCCAAAGGCAGACGTCCTGTCTGGTGGACCCCAGCCCATAAACAAACTATACAATAGAAGGAGGAAGCTACTACATGATAGAGCAAAATCCCAAAAAGGGAAGACATCTCTGATCAGAATTAGCAAAAAACTACGGGCACTCATAAAATCGTCTAAGGCCAGCTTCGAGAGAAAAATTGCACAGGACACTAAGGATGATCACAAGGCTTTCTTTAGTTATGTTAGGAACCTGGGTGGGAATTCCCAGATATGCTCATAATTAATCCAAAATGACAAAAAATACACTGAACCCACAGACATTGCCAACATCCTAGCTGACAGGTTCAGCGCAAACTCCCCCCCCTCCCCACCAAAAGGGCGAATATCTATCCCAGCAGAGTGCTGCCCCCCCTGACATCTCAAATGCTCAGGTAAGAGCCGTCCTCTCCAAAGCAAAAAACACAGCATCAGTGGGACCAGACGGTGTACCGGGCTGTGTCCTACATGAACTCCAAAAAGAGCTAAACCCAAACATAAAACTACTGTTCAATCTCAGCCTTACTACAGGATATGTACCCAAAGAGTGGCGTACAGCAACAGTGGTCCCTCTCCACAAAGGTGGTGCCTCAACGGATCCTGGAAACTATCGCCCCATAAGCCTGACTAGCTTGGTCTGCAAAGCTATGGAAAGATCATCATGGACCTCATAAATAAAGATATTGGGGACCTACAGACACTGGATCCTACCCAGTTTGGCTTTGTTAAGGGCAGATCCTGCCTCTTAAACCTGGTCGATTTCTTTGAAACAGTCACCAAGGCCATTGACGAGGGGAAGGTGGTCCACACAGCCTACATGGACCTTGCAAAAGCCTTTGATACAATGCCCCACTTGGGCATTATAGATAAGCTCACCAGCTTAAATATAAACCCCTATGTCACTAGATGGGTTGCAAACTGGCTCAAGAACAGAACCCACATGGTTAGAATTGCTGGAGCCATGTCAGACTCCAAGCCAGTTACAAGTGGAGTCCCACAAGGCTCAGTCCTGGGACCTCTCTTGTTCGGTATATATTTCTCGGAGGTACAGGCAAACACGGAAGGACTGTGGCTGACCAAGTTCACAGATGACTGCAAACTGGGCACCATAATCGACTCTCCAGCCGACACAAGAATCCTCCAAAAGAGCCTCATAGAAACAGACAACTGGTGCCAGAGCCATGGCCTCAAGCTAAATGCAAAAAAGTGTATAGTCATCCCCTTTGGCAAAAACAAAGTGCCCACAAATTACCACATAGGTGGTAATCCATTAAGTACAGAAGAAGTAATTAGGGACCTGGGGACCCAAGTTGATAGCAATCTCTCATTTGACAACCATGTGGCCAAAGTGGTTAGAAAAACATTTTATATAGCCCACCTAATCATGAAGGGATTCACATCTAGATCAGGGGAGGTCATTGTGCCTCTTTACTCATCCCTCATCAGGCCCATAATTGAGTACAATGCCCCTTTTGGGATGTACCTTATCAGACACCTGCAGCAACTGGAAAGACCCCAAAAGTACCTCACCAAGAGGATCAAAGGGCTCAAACAGATGCCATATGCTGCCTGGTTAAAGAAACTCCAGCTCTACTCAGTGGCATACCGCCTGCTCAGAGGCGATCTGTACCTGATGTATAAAGCCATGTCCAACCCGGAATTAATGAACATGCTGCACCTCAAAAAATCCAAATCCCACCGAGCTACACGCTCTAGAGACTTGAACCTCAGCACTGAAATAAATAGGACATGCTGGAGGGACAGATTCATAACACAGAGGCTCCCTTCACTCTGGAATAAAATCCCAGTCCAGGTTAGGCAGAGTCCCTCATTGACTCTCTTCAAGAGGAATCTTGATGAGTGGATGGGAGATCATATGTTTACCCCGGGTATCACTTCTGTGTCACTGTTAGACAGAGGCACAGTATACTAACCTCGGAAAAGGGCATAGCAAAATTAATTTAAAATGGGTGGCGAAAGCCAAACACACTCTGGCTAGGCTTATAAATGCCCTAGGGCAAATAGCCTAGTATGAACCTATGAACCTATGAACCAATACTGGCATTACTTCCACCACCGGCTATTGGCCACATCATATGCATATTCTCCATTACACAACACACACTATGATGGCTTACATCCTGTCTGTCAGTGCTGACCTGCACAGTTAACAGCTATGGCCCTCTACCCACAAAGACAACACTACTGTCCATAGCAGTTGTTCAGTTGACCATCATCACAACACCTGATGGCACATATAATGCATTCCACATCATCTATCACAGTACTATGGACCAGGTACCACATTCTAATACATGTACATATACTTCACATACCTGTTGTGGGAAGTATGTAATACTGCCTGGCAGCTGCGTAGCTGGGTGCATTGTCAGCTGTAAATGTTCTTTGGGTTTTTTATTCCTGTTTTTTTTTTCCTGCTTGACTTCTCTATCCTGTGACTGGATTAAGCTGTTTGGGGTATTTTGCAGCCTGGCTTTAGTAGGTGATGCACTTGATCAGGTGATGGCTTCTACACCAATCAGTGTCTTACACTTGCTACTGCGTGCAGCTTGCTGTGCTGTACTTCCAATTACCACCGGCATGGCAATCAACTACTATAAATCACCACATCATGTGGGTATGGTCCCTTTACCTTTCCTGTATGATGGACATCCTTCCTGTGTGTGGGTATCAGTGTTACAGACAGCAAGTAGTAGCACCACATCCAGGGGAACTGGCACACTTAGGCTAGCTGCATATTTGTAGGAGGTTCCTTAACTACAGACAGAGTGTGAGTAGAGTTGTGTTATGCTTTGTATAGTACTGGTGTTACAGGGTGTGTGTGTACATACTAGTTTATCTTAGAATGCAGTCTATCTGCATAGCTCTCAACTGTGGGCCTATCCTGTTGGTGGCCAGAGGTGTGCCTATCATGTTTTGTCTGTCCAACACACAGGTCCTGTGTCAGATATGTCACTGGTAGTGTGTGTGTTGTGTGCTATCAGTACATGGCTACATCCATTTATGTTTCTAACCTCAATTCCCTGGCTGAGGGTAGGTTGCAGACTATCCTGTAACACCAGCAACTTGCTTAGTGTATGGTAACAGTTTCCCACATATGGGCCTGTGTTCCAGCCTCTGTCCTCCACCTACATACCAAGCTTTGCACATATGACATGCTGTCAGGGGCTATTCTGTAGTGGGCTGTGTGTATATCACACTGCCATTGCTGCCATCAGTCCACTGCTGTTGTATCCCCCACACATACATTGGTGCTGGGGCTATATATGTGCCAACTACACCAAAACAATACATGTGTGACCTTATGCACTCCAGTGGCCAGTGTATGTAACAGTGGTATATGGGCCTGTAGTATTGAGTCCAGAGGGGATGCACCATAACTGACCTAGGCTGTTACAAAATGTGTGGATATCAGGGGTGAGCTACCTTAGGGTATTTGCATGTACAGTACCTTATACTTCACCTATATTTACATTACTTACATATATTGGGTTAATGCAGGCCTAGTGCCTCTTGCCATACAAGACTGTTCTATTTGTCAGTGTGCATGTGATGGTGTCTGTTATGCCTTGTTATGTAACAGTTGCATCCCATTTGGCCAACTGAAGTCTTCAACACCAAGTGAATTTCTACAGAGTGTAGATGGAGGCAGCTGAACTATACACCTGTATTACATACTGTTAATTGTTTGGTATCCTGTGGACCTGTCTCTCTTTACTATTGTAAAATGTGAAGGCATTGGCCTGCACAGCGACAGTTGTGAACCTTTCCAGACTACTGTCTTAGTATCACTGTTTCAGTTGCATTACTCTGTTTATATGGATGTCAGTGTCTGCATAGCTATATGACATGGCATGTAGAACTGTAGTAGTACATAAATAAAGGTTTTCCATTTCTGCAAACCTGTGTGTGGTGTTTTTCCTATGACCTCTGTGTGGGTATATGTTGAAGGTGACAATTGTAATTGTATGGATGGCCCATACAGTGTCCAGTTGTTCAGGTGTGAACTGTAGGCATAGTGACAATTCCATATTGTGTGCACCTTCTACATATGTATCTTACTGTACATATTTCTGTGTGGGTCTGTGTAGTCATATATATATATATATATATATATATATATATATATATATATATATATATATATATATATATATATATATATATATGTGTGTGTGTATATACATATCTGTATCTGTATATATGTGTCTGAGTATATGTATCCTGGGGATGTTGATAGCTTCCAAATTTTACATTAACTATGGGAGCCACACTGTACTGCATGATATGTTACCAATACCAGCCTGACATCATACAGGTGGGTTTTATTACTGGTTACATGTTGTGCACATGTCATGGCAGGTCCTGCTTATGTGATCTGTAACACTTTAGTGTATTGCAGAGCAGATATGTTTGGCTATGGTGGGGGTATGCCTATTCATATATGACGTATATTGTTTGGGGCGTCTCAACCCCATTAATGGTGCATGTGGACATATTTACATTTGTCAATCTACCATTGCTATCTACAGATGCGTTGCTTTATATGTGTATATATATATATATATATATATATATAAATATCTACATCTATTGATATGTTGTATCTGTTTAGATATTACTATATTTAGTCACACAAATATATTTGCATGTTGGAATACATTCTCTGTACTGTCAAATGACTGGGCTGCTTGATATGTTTTGAATACATTAGGATTATATATATCTGACATGGCTTTGTGGTAAATCACTTTGCCTATGGTGTGTGGGATTCTGTGTTCGAGCCTACTAGAGGCTTTTTATTTTGTTGCTAGGCAGAACAAGGGTTGTTGGATACAGAGTGGTTAAGACACGTTTAGTCAGTTGTTAGCAGGTTTGCGCGGAGGTAAGCACTGCTAACCTGTTGTTACATCTGCTTACAGGGTGCTAGCTTCAGATTTGCTTAACCAGTGTAGGCATTGCTTACCACTGCTCAAACAGGCTTAAGCCTGCTTACTAGTGCTTACATATGCTTACTATTGCTTATTTGTGCTTAAACCTGCTTACTAGTGCCTTATTCAGTCTGACACTGATACTTCATATGTGCATTTCTTGCAGTACTCCAGTATATATATATATATATATATATATATATATATATTTATATGTTATTTAGTGGGTTTTTGCAACAAAACTATCGGTTATAATCTGCTTTGTCATGAAAAATAGACTGCGTTACAGTGGGACTCGAACCGGGAATGCCTGCTCATTAGGCGGATGCTCTGCCCACTACATTATTGCTGTGCTGCTTCATTTGCATATTTCTTCCATAATGTCATACCAATAGTTCCTTCCCCTGAACCCCGAGCTCCCCATATACAGCAACCATTCATTCTCCAATTCCTTGCCCAGCCATACCACACCTCCACACATTGCCCTCTCTGCACATCTCGCTACTCATCCAGTATACTGTCTCGACCCAAGCTTCTTCAGGCTCTTTATCCGTTTAGTCCACATACGTACGAGTCTTGCTTGTTCATCTTCCGAGACAGATGTAAACATCGGAGTGGCTCACAATTTTTGGTTCGTCCCACCAGGGATGGACCTGTTTTTGTGTCAAGATTAGACTTAGCTGGTCTACACTGTTTCTCCCACTGGTAGCATCCTGCCAGTGGTTTGAGAAGCAGTGGTTTGCTCACACACCTGGCCAGCCTCATCTACCGGTTCTGCAGAACCGATGTCCCAGGTTTGACATTCTATGCATGAAGCATGCCCACACGCCTCCTCGTGTACCATTTTTTATTATTCTCCTAAGTATTATGCAAGACTACTGTTCTCACAGTATGATTGGATAGGCACTGTTTTTATGATATACATAGACTGCTCGAAATACTGTATTTGAGCAATGTACAAATGGTAGCTCGTATTAATCTACATAATTACATACATGTCCTATACTGCTGAATGACTGTGTTGGATGATATGTTTGTGATAACAGCAGCTGTATGTGTATATGCCATGGCTTAGTGGTAACTCACTTTGACTATAGGGTGCAGGGTCCGGGGGTTGCAACTTGGGAGTGCAGATTTCTTTGTTGTTGGGCAGGATGAGATCTGTTGAATACAGAGTGACTAAGGCACTTTTAAGGAACTGTAAGCGGGTTTGCACTGGTTTGTGCAAGGGTAAGCAATGCTAATCTCCGGTTATGGCTTCTGACACTCAGTTAACTTCTACATTGCTTAACCAGTGTAGGCATTGCTTACCGCCACGCAAACAGGCTTAACCCCGCTTACTGCTGCTTAAAAGTGCTTACTCCCACTTTCCCCCACACTAATTTATTTATTTATTTATTTTCCATTTGTTGACTGGGACAATCCAACTGGATGCTTGTCCATTTTCCGCGAAGGTCCGGGGAGAAAAGCTCCACAGTAAAAATAAGCTAATCATTACAAGAAATACAGAGGTCTTCACAGATTTTGCCAATATAGTTGGGGAAGAGGGTGACACCTAATTTTAACTTTAAACTTTAAAAAGTAGTGAAAAAGGGGCACAAGGAGGGAAAGACAGTAGGGGAAATAGCCAGGGATGTGCAGGAAGGCTGAAGGGAAGGTCTATAGCTGGCCATTTCTTCTACAGCAATAGCTGTGCATATACACGGACTTTGGAGATAGATTTGGACACTCACACCCCTGGGTGGGGGTGAGGACAACAATAATAAGTTGCAATGCCAATTAGAACGGATTACATTTAGTAGGGAACTGCAACCATGTGTTATTTGATGTTATTTAGTGGGTTTTGCAACAACAAAATTGGTTATAACATGCTTTGCCATCTAAAATAGACTGTGCTGCAGTGGGACTCATACCGGGAATGCTTGCTTGTTAGGCGACTGCTCTGCCCAATTCACACTACTGCTTACATCCATGAGGCGGTCCAATTAGAAGCACTCCATCCAACACCTGCACGCCTCGACCCATAATTTCATACCCATAGTCCCCCCCCAATCCTCCTCCGTAGCACTCATCCTTTCTCTGCGTGCAGGTCGGGTCTAACCACACCACTACACACTGCCCACTCTCCACTTCTTGGGCCCCATCACATATGTTGTCTCAACCCATGGATCATCAGGCTTTCCCACCCTTGTAGTCCGAGTACATACGAGCCCTGCCTTGATGAATTTGTGTAATGACGGAAATCCAAATACCCAAGAATTTTTGGGTTGTCCCACAAGGGACGTTCTTGTTTTTGTTTCTAGATTAGACTTAGCGGGTCCGCAGTGTTTCCCCCACTGGTTGTATCCTACTTGTGGTTTGGGAAGCAGTGGTTTGTTTACTTTGTTTGCATGTTTGCTTGTATGTTTCACCTGTTTGGCTGTGGGAGGGGGGGTAATGGTATGTGTAACACGTATGTTGATCGAGACCCCTCACCCCGACTGGCGGTGCCTGTGGTCATATATGTCATTCGTATGTGCTGTCTCATATCATAGATATATATCTGTGTATATACACACACACACACACACACACACATATATATATATATATATATATATATATATATATATATATATATATATATATATATATATATATATATATATATATATATATATATATATGGGGTGTAGGACACATGCTCGACTAGCATATGTCCGAATCACAAAACATCGAACACACATACACGAAAGCGCTTAAAATCGAAAAGCGCTTCCATGTATGTGTAGGTCAAAAAAAAAAATCTATGTTTCTGCAGCACCCCCCACACCCCCTACTTTAATATTCTCACTCTGAGATCACACTACAGTGGTGAAAATGGAATTTTCCCTTACCCGCACTGTAGTCTGATCTACAAAACAGGCACACATACACAGAAGCGCTTTTTGATGATAAGCGTTTTCGTGTATGTGTGTTCGATGTTTTGTGATTTGGACATATGCTAGTCGAGCATGTTTCCGGATCCCATATATATATATATATATATATATATATATATATATATATATATATATATATAATGACACATAGATGTATGGATGTCTACATATGTATATATCTATATGTGGATATTTATATATATATGTATGTCTATATATGTATACATATCTAATACAGAGAGGGAGAGGTATATATCTATTTAGTTATAGATATACACACACACACACACACACACACACACACACATACATCTACATATTTAGCTACATGTCCTGTAATGTTGAATGGTATTGCTGGATGCTATGTTTGTGGAAACATCAGGGTTATGTATATCTGCAGTTGCTTAGTGGTAAATCACATTGCCTATGGTGTGCAGGCTTCTGGATTCGAGCCTTGCAAGGACTGTTTAATTTGTTGCTGGCCAGAATGAGGCCCATTGGATACGGAGTGGTTGAAGCACTTTTCCCCAGTTGTCGGTGGGTTTGTGCAGTAAGCACTGCTAATTTCCGGTGACATCCAATTACACATGGTTAACCTCACTATTGCTTACTCTGTGTAAGCACTGCTTCTAGTCATGCAAACAGACTTGCACCTGCTTACTCGTGCTTATTTATCCTTACTACTGCTCTATTTTTGACTGTAATAGTCTACTTGTTCTTGGGGAGGTGGTGGATTTGGCAAGTGTATGGGGTTTTCATTCATTACACTACTTACTACTCCAGTTCACGCATATATGTTATTTATTAGGTTGCACTGCTCTCAGACGTGCCCCCTGCACTCATACACACTCCGTGTAAACCTAGGAGCTTGGCTATCACGCCTTCATTACTATGCATGGTGCACTGCCATCCTGCTCCTAAACGGGCGTCTCCGTGCAGGACTAAGCTAGTCCTGCATGGAAGGTTAGTGAATCCGGGGGGATAATGTATGATCTGACTTAAGAGAACATAAACAATAATGTTTTTGTCACACAACAGTGATTTAAGGAAAAAAAACATCCACAATATAGCTCATGGTGGTTTTGCCTAAACAGTGCTGTTGCCGTGCCTATATTACAATAAGATGATCTAGAAGCAAGTGGAAATACTAAGAAATGCAATTGTGCAGTAAGAACCTCATCAAACAGCTAATGATCAATAGCATGAACGTTGGTCTGCTCCACTTACCTTTCTATTAAATGAGCTGGTCTGGTTCACTTACCTGCTTACTAAATTAATGCAAAGATAAACACAAGTGCTTGTGCAGGAAGATAATATTATAATCTGTACACAGAAAGAACTGAGGCCCTGTTGAATGTTCAGTATGAGTAAATGCATAATTGTAATCCTCAGAACTGAAAACAAAATGTAAATGATGAAATGCATGCTAATTGCAAGACAGTGGTATTTTGGATTCTTTCTCTAATTTTGAGCTGCAGCAGGCCCAGAATTAGTAAATGCAAGGAAACGGTACTGTCAATTACATCTGCAAAATAAATAAATAAATAAAACTTGCAAAGTATAACATCAAAGTACATAATTTGCTGTTATTCTAGCTAAAGCACAGCAATTCTATACAGTTTTCAAAGTCCTGAGACTAATATTATTATACCTTGCACTTTTGATAAGAAGCCAAAAGAATTACTATATACAGCAAATCTCAGTGTATCAAACAGACGTTTTCTGTATGTATAGCAATAAAACAGTTAAACGATATAGTTTCATATTGAAATAGGTTGTTAAGAAATAGGAGGACAAACTTACTGTTATGCATTAAGGGCACTTAACTAGTGAGAATAAAAAAGTGTGAAAGAATATAAATATCTTTTAAAAGCAAAAACAGCAGTTTATTGAGTAATTCCATTTATTTAAAATTTAACATAGTAATTTATAGTAATGACATTCTTGTACATAACATATGGAGAGAGAGAGAAAGAAAAATGGATTAGATCAACCATGTAAGGATTTTTAACAGATTATAAAAAATGTTCAAAGTACCTTGATTTAACAAATATAAAAAGACAAAGAAAAAGAAAAAAGTCCCTGCCAATGTGAAGATAAGAAAAAAACAACTACTGTGTGCAAAACATAGCCTAAATGATGTAGGGACTTGCAATAGTCCATTTACTTTTAAATAAGCAAAGGATAACTATCATGAGAGGGAATGCCACATATAAACAAAATGTCAAAAGTAGGCAACATGCAGTCAAAAAATCAATGGTAATGATTACCATGTCCTTTCAGTTAACAGCCATTTTGGACTGTTCATTAAATATTAAATTTAAGTAGCTTCTCACAGTTTTCCATATTGGTTTCAAATGTTTCCATTAAGGAATTTGCATGCCAATAAAGAAACATTCAGGCATTCTTAACTATTTATAAAGCTGTTTTGTCATTTTGCATTTACCATCTATTTATTGTTTCATGCATGTTCATTGATGTACCCAGACGTGTGCATAAGACTAAACCAGGATTGCTTCTTTTACTTCTTTGTAGCAAACAATACACTTTCAATTTGGTTTCATGGGGAAAAAACTTAATTCATGAAATCATCATTGTAACTTGTTTGCATATTATCTAAAATACTTATAAAGCACATATAACTGTGAATGTAAATGTGGGATCTACATTGATACACCAACTTTCTGTAAGCCAAGAGTCAAAAGGATGAAAGGCAAAAAAAATAATAATTTTTAGTTGTTTTTTGCAGAGGCCAGCCCCCCCTCATGGTCCCCAAATTTTTATATACCATCTCCATGGATACTCCAACTGAAGAAGGGAGAAATTTCACAAAACAAGTGAATTATTGCTGGTGCACATATAGAAATTGCATCAGCAATGATTTCTTATGGGAAACAAAATTCTGTGTTATGTTGTTCATCTTTTTTTTTCATTCTGCTACTGATCCTCAAGCAATTTCACCTCAAGCAACTGTAAGGATGCTAGAAAGGTGACAGAAATGTTCAGAGAACACCACTTCAGGCATATAAGCAAGAGAAAAAATATTTTCTTTGAGAGGTATTATTTAATGGGATTTATTAAACTGTGCAGTTTAACAGAATAATCACTTTCGCACTATTCATTTCTATTTCACTATAACTTTTTATCAGTTAGCAGCCAATTTCATGTGATATATAGGTTGTTTTAGTGTTATATAGACTCAAGAAATAAATATTGTAACAAAGACATTATCTTATTATTACATTAAAATATATTATATTATATTATAGTATAGTATATTATATTATATTATATTATATTATATTATATTATATTATATTATATTATATTATACACAGCTTATAAATCATAATGCCTGCACTGCTGTAGGACTGTCACATCCAAGCCTGCAAAACTACAAGCACTGCTGGTGATTCCCTGCTGAGTGAGGAAAGTAAACCTATATTTTTTTGCCTGTGAGTTGCTTAAACTGATAGAGTTGTTTTCTGTTTTACCTGCCTCATTTTGTTTTCCGTTTTAAGAAATCTGCTTGGCCTGGTGTTTTTGTTCTATTTGAGAGAGAGAGAGAGACACTTAACTATCTAGGTGTAGATTTTGCATGTTTTTTCATTGGTTACATTGTTTCTTGAGTGATAGTTAAATACATAGTGAATTTCTGTGTCTTTGACTTATGACAAGACTCCAAGCCTGTATAACTGCAAGCACTGCTGGTGATTCCCTACTAGTTATTTTTTCCCACCCACCCTTGCAATATGATGTTTAAACCTGGTAATTTTAAGCTTCCCACCCTTACTATAAATTAAGCTTAATAAGCTCCTTCCTTTATACACTGCTGTTGACATCTTGAATTATTTATTTGACTTTCCTTGTGCTTATTTAAAAAAAAAAGAACATTTTGCCTCTCATTGCTTGCCCTACTAATTTTTTTTTTGCTCTGAAGTCATCATCTAGCTAGCTGTTGGATAGTGTACTTTTACACACTAATAATCACCTTTTCTGTGTTTTTACATCAAGAGATCAGTGAATTTTCTATCTAGCAACACTAGATGGTAACTTAGTCTGTTTAGGGTGGGGAAACACTTGAGATTTCTGCATGTAGTTTTATTGGCTGGAGGGATTAGTAAACGGCATATATTGTTTTTAGTGCCTTTATATATTCTGTGCAATTGAGTGGCTCTTGGCTCATGTCTACAAAGCAAAGTACTTTTATTGAATAATCACACTTTTATAAGCTGTTTAAAGTACACTGCTGTATCTGTATCTGTATGTTTGTTTGTGGTAACATTTCACTCTGGACACTCCTTTGTACCGTTCTTTTACATTAGGTGAACGGGGATTATTCATCTAGTGGCAATTAATGTTTACCTTGTCTATCTGATCTGGGAAGCACACAAAAGGGCTTTAAGTATAGTTGTCATATTGTCCAGAGAGCTCGTTAAGTTATTTATATTTCCAGTGCTGATATAAATTTGGCAAATTCTCACAGAGCTATTTGCTCTGCCAGTACCCTGTACAGACATCTAGAAACATTGCTTATTTTCATTACTATGAAAGTTTACTGTGCTAGTTAACTTATTATAACACACAGGACTATTGCTACTCAGAGATCATCTGATATGGTGCTGGACAGCATCTCTGGTTAGGTTAGCTGTAGATTACACCATATAAATACACTTCCCTCATCCAGATCCAAACACCCTCCACTCCTATCCTTTCAAGTACACATTAGAACCTGCAACCATGGATGGGCACTTTCTTGCCATCTCTGCATCCACCTTGGTGGACATGGGTATCCTGAGGCAATGTAACAATTACCTTATGTACACTGACAAACAATTCCTGAACAGAAAAATACAGTATGTGAGAGATGTTACAAATTGCCATTGGAGACTACACTCTTACATACAGACACAAAAAGCAACAAACAGGTTGTGATGCCTGTGCACTGGCCCAGTAATCAAGGAGCCTCAGTCCTCACCACTATCACCAGGGAGGGGTGTTCACACTGGGAGGATAACAAGTACACACACATTAAAGTACAATTTCCCTTAAGAGCACACAGAGATCACAGTCAGTCTGGGGCTGGCTTCTCCCTTTCTCTCCCGATCCCCAATAAGACTCCCGACTGGCACAGCTATAGGGTTCAGATCTCAGCTGAGTAATCAAGCCAAAACCTCCAGTACCCTCTCTGTCCAATCAGTGCTTCATGTCCCTGCCCAAGCAGCTAACTGACACACACTTTGAGATTTGAGTTATATACATAAACACAGACACTCCTGGGGAAGGCTGGCACAGGCTCTCCAGCTATGCTCCCTTCTGACCAGACTATACAGTAATAATCACTGCCACAAACTACTCTTATCAGCTACTCTAAAGGCCCTTAACAAAGGGTGCCCAATTCTACTGAGTCTTGTCCTGAGGTTTAGGACTTATGGCACAACAGACTCCTTGTGAGATTCACACTCACCCTCCCACTCAACTCGAATTAAATCTAGAGGCCCCACTCACCCTATGCCCATACAGCAACTCAAAGGGTGAAAAACCTGTGGATTCCTGGGGAGCCTCTCTGTAAGCAAACAACAGATGGGGCAAATATTTGCCCCACTCCCTCTTAAATTTGTCTGCAAATGCCCGTAGCATGGACTTGAGTGTACAGTTTAACCTCTCAACAAGACCATTAGTCTGGGGATGGTAGGTGCTTCTCCCCACAGTACTTCCACAGACAAGCCAGTAGGTCTGACAAGAAATTGGCACCTCTGTCAGTCAGTATTTCTTTTGGGAAACCTACCCTGCTTAAAATCTCTAACAAAGCATTTGCCAACTTTTCTGCCTCAATGGAGGACAAAGCCACTGCCTCAGGGTATTTTGTAGCATAATCTAGTACCACTAATATATACTTTTTTCCTGTGGAACTTGGGGTACTCAGAGGCCCTACAATATCCATAGCTACCCACTGAAATGGCTCCCCAATCACAGGTAAAGACATCAAAGGAGCTTTCAACTTGTCTCCTGCCTTGCCTACGTTTTGGCACTGCTCACAGGTCCTGCAGTACCCTGTTACATCTCTGGAAATCCCAGGCCAATAAAACTTCTGCATAATACGTCTCTTTGTACTTTATATGCCCATATTACCTGCAAAGGGAATATCATGGGCTATGGCTAGAAGTGCCAGATGGTAGGCTCTAGGCACTATAAACTGCTGTATTCTCACCTTCTATCCCTCCCTCAGGGGTCCACTCTTTATACAGTAACACTTTTTCCCAGTATCTAGATCCCCCCTTCCCTTAAGAATCAGGTGCCTCACTAGCTACCTGCCTCAGGCCTTGTAATGTAGGGTCTGAGATCTGAGTCTGTCTCAACTCTCTGTCAGTAACCCTTCCCAGCTCCTCTTCCATAGGAAGTCGGGCATCCTCAGACAGTGGTGCCTCACTGTCAGCCTGGGTACTACCACTCACATATACCTTTGCAGTCACTCTGCCTAAGGGAACATCAGTACAAATAAGCAGCCGTGGCTCAACTTCAGTCTCACTGCTACAGGGTAGCTCCCAACCTGAAGTAATGACCTCACCAATCCTGGCTGCAAGTATGCGGTCTGTCTGGGTCTCCCCCAAGCTACCAGACCCACATGCTTGTCTCCAAGCCTGACTGCATATAACTGCATAAACACATGGTACTGCCTCATCAATATCCTTCCCTATTAGGACATCTGCATGACAGTACCCCTGTTGTCTCAAGACAACCGCCTATTAGCATTTTGTCATTATCACTTAGTGGCTCTCTCACCTTTCGTTCCGCACCTTGCCTCTGTGGATATCTATATGTCACATGGCCCCATTGGTTGCATTCAAAACAATTAATCCTAGGTCCTGGATGTATACCTTGACTAGTGGCTTCCCCTGCTACTGGCAGATTCTGTTGGGGAGTCTTGGGTGCCCACCATGGGTTCACTTAGACCCATGAGCAGCACTGGGTGTCCCTTTCCTGTGCAAGGATGCACTGCTTGCTAGGTATAGGTCTCCCTTCTTCCCCAACTTATCTATAGTAGAGCATTGTCTATCAGGTAAGCAGATCCTCATGTCCTCAGACAAAGTGCTAAGGGCTTGTTCCCTCACCAAAAGGTCTGCTATCCCTTCAAAAGTGGTGACCTGACATCCACTCACCCACCTATGAAAACAAGTGCTTAGTTCAGCAGCATATTCACACAAACTTTCATCTGCCTTGCGTCTATGCTCACAAAACGTTTTCCTATAAGCTTCAGGTGTTAGCTTAAAAAATTCTAGCAAACAATTCTTTACAGCATTATAATTTAAGAAATCATTGTCAGACAGTTTGGACAAAATAGTTACAGCTTTACCATGAAGTAAGGGGGTCAGGAATCGTACCTAGAGCCTTTGGTCAACATCATACTGTTTACATACCCTCTCGAACATATGAATGAAACTATCAAAATTATCTCCCTCTGTAAACTGTGGAAGAAATGTACTGACCTTTTGTGCTTCTGGGGTCTGGTTACTCCCTTCCCCATTACCTCCATGACTCTGGCAAAGAGTCAGCATCTCCTTTTGATGTTGCCTTTGTCTCTCCTTCTCCTCAGATTCCAGACATAGCAGTTTTTCATTTCCCGCAATCTCTAGACACTTCAGTCTCTCTGCTGCTTTGATTTCCAAACACTTGGCCTCCAACTCAAGTCACTTTAGCTCCAGATGAATTTTTAAGTCCTCTGTAGAAAGGTTGAGCTGTTCATTCTCTGAGTGTTATACATCTCCACAGCCAGTCTGATCATCTTCCTGGTTGCTATTCTCTGATGCAGCTGTGACCAAAGCTGGAATCATGTCTGCTTTAGTCAGGTTTCCATGCACCAGTCCTTTAGCCTGGTACATATCAGTGAATTGGCTCCTTGTCAGCTTGCCATACTCCTCTGCTGACATGCTTGCCTGCTCTCCCTGACTAACTAAGCTAGCAAAAGAAATAAACCAATTGTGATCTGAACTTTGAATGTTCACTATGTGGCTGATTTAGAGTACAAAAACACATTCAATGATCACTGGACACAAGCTACAGGAATTCACTATCCATACCACTATAATCCAATTAGTATGTGATGTGGCTAACTCACCACTGTCAACCAATTAATACTTGATGTGGATATCCCACCACTGCCAAACAATTACTATGTGATGCCCGTGCACTGGCCCAGTAATCAAGGAGCCTCAATCCTCACCACTAGCACCAGTGAGGGGCATCCACATTGGGAGGATAACAAGTACACACACAGTAAAGTACAATTTCCCTTAAGAGCACACAGAGATCATAGTCAGTCTGGGACTGGTTTCTCCCTTTCTCTCCAGATCCCCAATAAGACTCCCCACTGGCACAGCTATAGGGTTCAGATTTCAGCTGAGTAATCAAGCCAACATCTCCAGTACCCTCTGTCCAACCAGTGCTTTGTGTCCCTGCCCAAGTAGCTGACACACATACACTTTGAGATTTGATTTATATACAAACACACATACACTCCTGGGGAAAGCTGGCACAGGTTCTCCAGCTATGCCCCCTTCTGCCCAGACTATATGATAGTAATCACTGCCACCAACTACTCTTATCAGCTACTCTAAAGGCCCTTACAAAAAGGTGCCCAATTCCACTGTGCAATGTTACTGTTATCCAATTGGTAAGTGTGACTGAGACTTGACAGCTATTTAGGAGTGGCTTATACAGTATCACCAAATACATGCAAGCATCCTAAGAGCTTAAATTCTCTCTACACAAAACAGCCACAGTCAAAAGGTTTACATATATTTAATAATAAATAATAAAAACACAAGCCAGTACTCATTAATTCAACACAATGACATTAGAGAGTTCAGAAATCAGAAGAAATACTTTAAAACAGCATTGTAGGACAGGCTGACATAAATATAGAAAACAGCAAGACTAGCCTGGCTATATTCCTATCTATCTCTAAGAGAAATACTAAGATCTAAGATCCTACTTACAGAGCAAAGCAAGTGCTGGTGAGCTGATGTGTTCAGGTTCAGACTCAAATACAAAATGCTAGTTGTACTTTCTGAGCTAGCCCTTAAATTGATAATGCACATTACTGCTGAGTCATTTCAGATTACATCATTCTTGACACTTCTGCTTAAGCTTCCCAGGCTCACAGAACTTAAAATTTTACATTTCTTTGTAATTTGCACCTGCCAGGAAGCCACAGCAATAAAAGACACTTTACATGTGAAACCTGGTAATTATCTCTGTCTTAGGACAATAGAAAGAATTTCCTAGCACAGACATCCTGTCTCCTAGCTTGAGATCACACACGGTCATAAAGTCCTTTACTTATCAGCTTTCTTCCAGCAGGGTGCACTACGGTTACATTTTTGAAGCTCAGAACATAACACAGTTTCCTTACATTTGTTACACAAGCCTATGGATCATATTAATATTTACAATGACATAGAATTATTTACAAACATCTATCTAGTTAGGCTGGCAGCCTTCACACAGGTTGCCAGCAACTCACACACATCACTTACTGCACCCACAAAGGACCATACACATAGACAGCAAAGATGTGGTAAAAGTGCCCAAAACACAACTAATAATCCAAAATTAGGCACAGGAGACCAGCAGTTCCAACACACAAGTAATTTAATGTTCAGACACAGCAAAAGGAACACACATCCACATATAACATAAACACTGATAAAAACACTTCCCCTTACATTTTTGTCTCATAGAACTTCATCAGATGGGCAAATACATAATAATTACCCAGTTAAATAACTTTTCCTGTTTGTGGCAAATACATCATAATTAAATAAATGTATTATATTAATACATTGTATTTTAATATGAATATATTTTTATATGAACAGTTTTAATATGAACATTTAAATGTATTTTATTCAATGTTTTAAGACTGTCACATGTGCTTCAGAATCCACTCTTTCTGTATCTTGGTAATTAATTGAATCACTGATTTCATTGGTTTCTTCAAACAGGAAAGGCATCTCAGGACAGTCCTCAGAAGCTCTGCATGTACACATACAAGACAATTCACATCACTACACATAAAGCCACATCTCACTGTGCCTCAACTACCAAGCCCATAAGACAAAACACTCCATGACTCAATATTCTGGTCATAGGAGACTCCATTGTGAGACACACAGATGTCCCTCTTACCAGGCTGGATTATGGAAAAGTTACAGTTAGTTGCCTGTCAGGAGCCAGGATTCACCACATCACATAAGCACTCAAGTCACTTACACCTAAGCATTAATATGACTCAGTCATAGTCCATGAAGAGAGACATGATTGAGCTCTCATATCATGTGTCACAGGCAGGTATGAATCTAGCATTAAACAGCATTCTACCATCTCCAAGGATGATCCCACAATGCCAGCAGAAAGTGATCAACTTTGACAATTGGCTTAGCTACTGGTGTCATTCAAAAGGGGTTCAATACTTGTCAGCCTGGAAGGTTATGATTGATAGGCCACCCTGCTTTGCCAGGGATGGTTGTCATTAGTCACCTCTAGGCTTTCAGATATTGGACAAAATATTATCCATCCCATCAGAGCCTTGTTTAGGCATTGCCAGACAGATAAACCTTCCATTATAACAAAAGCTACTCAGGACAAGCTAAAGGGGTTGCTGCTCAATGTTTGAAGCTCAGCAAGAAACTGCACTCCCTGGAAGCTCTCCTCACCCTGGAGAATGCTGACATCTGTGCAGTTACTGAATCATGGTTCAAAGCCATGGAAAGAGCTCTGGCAGTGCATGGCTATAATGCCTTTCATACTTTCCAACCACCCATTGAACACGGAAGAGCTAAAGGTGGAGGTGTATCTATCTATATAAAGGATAAAGACACCTCAAGGCTGGTCAAACAATATGACATGCTTGAGCTACTCCATGTCCATATAACCATGGGAAAAATCCATTACCATATTCTTGATAGCTGCAATTCTCATGAACCAGGAAATCCATACTTTATACCTGAAATTACTAGAATCACCCACCATCCAGCATAATACCATAGTCATGGATGATTTTAACTACCCTTCCATTAATTGGGAGGCATACATGACTAACATGCAAGCCCAAACTTTTCTTGACTTTCTAAATTCAAATGTCCTGCACTCCCAGTAGAGGAACAAATATCCAAGATCTAGTACTCACAAATATGGAAGAGTGCTTAACACCCCTCTCCAGTGTTATGTCCTTAATAGTAATATAATATCACAAAGTGGTCTCCCTTGAAATAAAGTTAAAATTAGTCCCCACACCTAACCCCCAAAACTTTAAAAACTTCTGTAAGTTAAATTACCCCCATTAAGAGATGGCATAGCTTGTTTTCAAGCTCCCCCAAATCCAGAAAACATAGAAACCTATGCAGAGATATACACATTTGATACATCTTGCATAAAATAAATGTTTACACATTTATTTTAACAGCTAGACCATAGATTACATTAGCTGCTGACTTGTTTCAGTTTAAAAACTGCCATTACCTAATCTGTGTTGACTACTACCCAACATATCCTGAGAATATAATAATGCATCACATATAATGGGGCTCAGTGGAATATACCAGCTTTGGTCTTATAGCTTAGCATAGAGGATTAAGGCTATGGAAGTCTAATGATCTTTGCTTAACAGTCAAGAGTCTGAGGCTGTCAGCTTTTACTTGCTTACTGTGTGATTGTGTGTGTGTGTGTGTGTGTGTGTGTGTGTGTGTGTGTGTGTGTGTGTGTGCACGTGTGCATTTTGTGTGAATGCAACAGTTAGCAAAATTATAGTTTCCATGGATAAGCTAACACTATAAAGTAGTAAGTACATATGAAGGTGGTGAAGGTCTGTGAAGCCAGTGCTCATAACCTTGTTTTGTGACTATGCGATCCTTTTTTGGGTTTTGCTGGTGTGGTTCAGATCTCAAGGCAGCATTGTTTGTTTTGCTAGATATTCTTAAGGCCACATTTTACTTATTTACTTTGCCTACTTATAATTGATCTATCTATCTTGCTGTATTGTTGCAACCCTACATATTTATTGGAGGCAGCAACACATTTGCAGAGACTGTAGCTCCTTTACCTAATAACAAAATTATTGATATACTTCAGTCCTTGCATAGAAACAGTATTTACTTCAGATGTATCAATGCCATTCACAATCAGTTCTTTCTGTGATTCAAACTTGGATTTACTATAGACAGTGAGTAATAAATAAATGCATACAATTATAGTACATAAATGATTTAGCAAGCACTAGTTTCTCCATTGTTTGCATTCTTCATCTGATGTTGGACAACACATGCCTTTATACAGATAACCACACCTAATGCAACATAGTTCTCTTTGACTGTATTTTATTTTAAAATGCAGCAATAAGACAATGTACTTTACTGGGCAGTTTTACTGCTATGTGATTTTTAGCCTGCCTCACATTATGCTGTTCATCAAGAGAAACTTTGTGCTTTGTTGACAGATCTTCACTTCATTTTAATTTTAACTCCTATAGAAAAAGCAGGAAAATAGCCTTAAGTGAACTATATAAAAAAATGAGAATGTAAAATCAGAAGGGAGTTTATTCTAAAATCAGAGTTACAATTTAATAAATACATAAATAGACAGAGATTAAAACATATGAAGCATATGAGTCAACAATTAGTGCTACTTCAATGAAGTCAACTTTATCAGGCTGGTGACAATCCAAATTGCAAGGATGTTCAATTTTTTCAAGAACCACTTGATGGGAGAAGTACAAAGAGAAGAATGCAAGCAGATATATAAAAATAAAAAAATGCAGAAAATCAAGTCATAACAGAATATAACAATAGATTACTACTCAGTTTTTATTTTTATATAATTTATATGACATTATTGCACTAAAGAAAGTGTATCTTATGTCAGTAAAGTATGCCGTAACTACTGTTTTGCCATGTTTTACAAATGAATGGATTCACTTTTAGTATTGTTACTTTATAATTTTGTGTATGTCTAAGGCAAGTTTCATTATATTTGGTTCACAATATATACCTTAAAATCAGAAGTTTAATTTTTTAAAATAATTTCAGAACTAAAACGATGATTTACTTGTCCATAAAGGTGAAATGGAGAAGCCTTCATAGTTAGTAAAAGGGTATCAAAATCTACATTTGGTGACAACTCCAAAAGTGCCAGAATGAGCTCACTCAGACTCCAAGGCAAGTCATTCAACAGTACAATACAATACAACAAGTAGCAATACAAGTTTATGCTCCAACCACCGGTACAAAGGAGAAAGAGGTGTATTAATTTTATAAGGATCTGAAGCACTTTCTCGACATAATAGCAGAAAATAATATTGTGTTTACCGGTCATAGTTGCAATGCAAAAGTTGGTAGCCAAAGAACAATTTAAATAATGGAAAAGTTTGCTCTGGAATACTAAAGGTGATGAGACCAAGACTAGTAGAATTCTGCCAAGATAATTCGCTGGTCATAAAAAAATGCTTCCCAGTAATCTAGGAGATGGTGTCATAGATGAATACAATTAGACGGTCAATACTGTAATTGGACTGATTATGCAGTAAGAGATGGAAGAGATCCATATTGTCAGCAAAAAGATGTGGTGCGAGACCACATCATAAAGCTAAGACAGCTAAGAGTTCAATTAAAGAAAACATGAAAAACCTCCAATCCAACCAGATACTAATATACAATATTCCATATGAATATGTAATATTTTTCAGGGGTAGGCAATGAAAAATAGTCAAAGAAAGAATATTGAGAAAATTAACTTGTTGCTTACAAAGCATTTAGAATTAGCTAAAGAAAAAAGAAGAACTAAAGGCAAAAGTGATAGGTAAATGCATCAAACTGAATGCAAAGCTTCAGAGTATAAAAAAAACAGTTAAGGAGGACAACTTGGATAACAAGTGCAAAGAAGTGGAAGAAGATAACATAATGGGAAAAACAAAATATCTCTTCAAGTGTATTGACAACATTAAGGAAGACTTCCCAAAAAAATAGGCATGATAATATACAAAGATGGGCGGGACCTAGCTACAATAAAATATATTAATAAGTGGTGTCGGAAATATGCAAAAGAACTGTATAAAAAAGTACAAGGTCATCAATGAAACATTCAGTCGTAACAGCCAGACATCCCGGAAAGTGAAGTTAAATGAGCACTAGAAAGATTTGCTTATAACAAGGCTTTAGGAAGTTATGGAATTCCAGCTGGACTGTTTAAAATCCTTTAAGATTATTTTTTTATAGCCCTACTCATTATGGTTTGTTGACCAGATGATTCTCACTAGTCCAGAATCCTCATTTCAGGGGGAAACTAGAAGTGGAAATTTGGCAAGGTCTCTGAACAACATCCCCCGTTCTTTTATTCAATAAGTGCCATAGGATATTTTACACCTGAGCTACCACCAATTCAGGCAAATAGAGCCTTGACTTAACATTACTAAGAATTTTAAATTGGCAGCAGAAATTCAACATGCAATTATTTTCCTACTGATCTGAGGATGTTTTGTCACAAAAAAATGAAAGTGCTCATATTCTGGGCCGGAAAAAAGGCAATCATCTTCTGAAGTGATCTCCAACTCCTGGTTCAAAACTGTGTTTTAACAACAACTAAAACTAATTTTGGCTGTATGCTTAACTTTGTTTGATAATTTGATAAATGTATTGTGTACTATGTTAATGTACATGTGTGTGTGTGTGTGTGTGTGTGTGTGTGTGTGTGTGTGTGTGTGTGTGTGTGTGTGTGTGTGTGTGTGTGTGTGTGTATAGGGTGCCTGTCCCTAAATTAAAAGCAATCTACTGACAGACTAAATTGCACCTTCAGAATATTTGCATATATATATTCTGAAGTTGCAGTTTAGTCTGTCAGTAGATTATATATATATATATATATAAAATCTCAAAATACTGAAATCTCAAATTTCAGTATCTCAAGACTATAAAGCCGAAAATTCAAAATACTGAAACCCAAAAAGCGTAAAATTCAAAATCGCGACTTTTAAATACACCCTCCACCACACAAACACACATACACCTTCCTCCCCACACTACAACAAACAAAGAAAACACACACAAACACAACAACACAAATACACAAACCTACCCTACATATAAGAAGTGGGGCAAGCCCCCCCTGCACCCCTGTGTGGGGGGGGCTGCACCCCCCACCCCCACTACTTATATATACTAACTCCGAGATGGCACTGAAAAGACAAAGACAGTAAATGCACCACTACACACTCTACATTCCCCTAGCACAAACACATATAACATATGTACAAACACTACCATTCTCAACACTTACACACTCACACTCTTACCTACATACCGTTACCTACACCTACAACTTCCCAATACACTAACATACACTAAAATCCCTATCTAAAACCCTTAAAATATAAATACTTACCTGAAACTCCAGCAGTCCATGGACACAGCTTACCACCACAACCGCTGATTCGACATTTCCGGATTCTGTTATGTGGACGTTCGTGCAACTAGGCTTTCGATATTTTTCATCTCAAGATACTGAAATTCAAGATGTCAGTATTTCAAGATAGTGAAGTGCACCCATATATATATATATATATATATATATATATATATATATATATATATGCATATATGTGCGTGTGTGTGTGTGTGTGTGTGTGTGTGTGTGTGTGTGTGTGTGTGTGTGTGTGTGTATATGTGCTATACTGCTTGTTTACCAGGTGAGTGGACTGGTTTCTTGACCCTTACCAGCCATGACCCAAGCTCAAAGAGCAAAAAAATACATCGCTGTCTTTCAATCAACAATATTATATACAAAATGAGGGCTTAGCAAATTTCAGAACATATTAAGATTGACTGTAGATAGGGTAACATTAAAAGATCCAGTCAGAGTGCATTGAGAAACAAATATAAACAAAATGCAACCTAAGGAATACATAAAATGCAGTGCAATCATACATATAATGTATAAAATTGTATATGTATGGGAAATATTTGCATATAAAATACCCTATTAAGATGATGAGAAAGGTTTATTAAATGTATTTTATTATTCATGCCATGGCATTGTAAGTTACCTAACCATTGTCATGGTAACATTTGCAGGTAGATTCAGTAAAGAGATGCTCTGTAAGTGCATCTTTGAGGTTGTTAATGGTTTCTAGATTTTATGTCTGTAGGCAGCTGGTTAGGTTGGAGGTCTAGAAACGGATCTCTCACCTAACAGCAGTTTTAAATGGAGGGCATACTAGAGAGAAACTGCTGTCCTGTGCACTTCTAAGTACATATGGAATTTTATCAGCAAATTAAGGGGGTAGTGATGGGGGCGGCTTTCGCCCTCGTGTATGCAAATTTGGTACTGTTGGGATGGGAGACTAACCATGTATTCCAATGCCCCTTTTGGCATAGAATTAGAATGTGCACCAGATTTCTGTATGATATTTTTATTTTGTGGGATGGACCTAGTACTGTGGTTGAACAATTTGTACAATATCTTAATAATACAATGGAATTTCTAAAATTTACATACAAGTCTCATGGTTCAGGTATTAATTTTCTAGATACGTATATCTTCCATGACAATAGTGGTTTTAGATGAAGGATTTTTTGAAAGGAAACATTCTCCAATTCTTATTTACATTTTCAAAGTAACCACCTTATAACTCAAAAAAGCAGTATTGTGAAGGGACAAGCTATCAGGGTAGCACTTATGACATCACATCATGACAATGTACAACTACTCTCAGACAGTCTGTTTCATGAATACGTAATTCTGCCTCTATTTAGGTCTTTTGAGTAGATGTCTTTTGATACTCTATACCTCAGCGTTTGACTTTTGTATGAACTGTTAATTTAATGTATCCCATACTGTATGTATCATCTCCTTGTGTGTATGCAATGAAAGCTCTCATAACATGAAACGAATATTCCATGTAATTTACTGTTATTCTATGTATGTGTTGTTTGGAGCTCATCTCCCCGGGCCTCCGCTGAAAATGGACCTGTGTCCAGTCGGACTTTCCCGGTTAACAAATGTAAAATAAATAAAAATAAATAAAATAAAAAAGTGAACTAGATAAAATTTGTGTTATTTTCCAGGAGAGGGGATACCCCAAAGAATTTGTTATGGAAATAATAGATGAAATATATAAAAAATGGGGTACTGTTTACAAAACACTGTTGGGAGTGGGTTTGGCCCCATCTAATACTGAATGTAAGACTGAAACCATCAAAGTCTTATATGAGAAAGCATGTGTTTTACAAAATAACCATCTTACCAAAAAGATTAAGAATGCCTTGAGTTCCAATTGGAACATATTTAGGGTAAATAAAGATGTCTACGATAAGGTGGGTAAAGAACCAAAATTTGTATATAGTACAGGAGCAAACTTTAAGAAGCTCCTAAAACATAGGATAAACAGCTCTAGTACAATAGATGCTAGTACAAGGCCTTGTGGAGATTGCAGTCAATGCCCCTTTATTTTTAAGGAAAAATTCATTACCCTAAACAACAGAATGCATAACAGAGTTTACTTTAAAAAGGGTAATTGTAAGACTAGCAAAGTGGCCTATTTAAGTGTTTGTGCCACATGTTTTTACTTTTATGTAGGCAAGACTGAACGTCCCTTAAGATGTAGAATATACGAACATGTAAATGATATCAAAAATGGGAAGCAGAATAGTGCACTGTATAAACATCCTCAGACTTGTTCTAACTTTGATTAGTTTTTATTTGGGATAGTGGAAATTGTTAAATTGGATGGTGGGGGGGGGGCTGGAAAAATATTTTAAAGAAAAAAGAAACAGAATGGCAGCTTAAATTAGCTGCAATGTTCCCCCCAGGCTTGAATGATGCACTTGCTATTGTTCCTATGTTACATGAAAAAGCAGATAAAATATAGCAGACTATAAGGAATATGTGTTTTTTAAAAAAAGTTTAGTTAAATATATTTAAACATTACATTGTTTAATACATGCTGCAAGAAGCTGCTTTGTGGTGATCCTATCCAGGCTTTTTTAATTCATTAATTGATGTGTGAAGGTTTGAAGGTTTTGAATTACATTTAACATTTCATTGGTGGAATTTCAATTGATGTTAGTATTTAAACTGCCTTTTTTATGCCTTCTTTGTTATTCTGATGAAGTCTCTCTTTATTGAGATGAAAGCGCTCAATAACTTTGTTAATAAAAGACTTTTGTGGATTATAGCAGCTGCGGTGGTGATTACTTGGACTACATCTCTTTTATGTGCAGTTGTTGTTGGTCTCTGACTTTTATTGCTGTTTTTAGTTTTGGTTTCCTAGTCCAAGTTCCATCATGGACTCTTTAGATTCTATTCATACCCCTGAGGGGGATGATGGGAATTTGGAGTTCATGCTTTTGAAGGAGGAGGTATCACAGCTTAGAGGAGAGCTCACCAAGCTCATTGAGCTCTTTTCTCAGAAAGAAAGTGTTAATGGCTCTTGTTTTTTGACCAGTAGTGCTACTTAAGGGCCTGTTTTTCAACTCAGTGATGATGACAGAGCTTCAGTGGGTTGTCAAGGCAATGGATGTCCTATTGGCTTACAGAATCATGTGATCGGAGTGCATGTTGAACACCAGGAGAATGCCATGGCGTCCAGACCGCAGAGAAATACACAGGAATGGTTTGGTATGCATTCAAAAGAGCTTAATATGGAAAATGTACAACCAACATGTTCCGGGAACATACAAGATGGTTGAGCATCCAACGAAGGTACTGCACTCACTTTTCTTGGGGAGTTTAGCTCACAAAGTGAGCGTAATGGCTTTAACAGTTGCAATAATGGTGGTTCTTGTACACAACAAGAACAAAGTGTTTCCAGTGGTTCTAATGGATAAACTGATGTAAATGGACATACTTTTGGAGAGATGGACAATGTTAATAGCCCATACACAAGTTTGGTAGCCAAACAGTTTAATTTTGGACAAAATAATGTCAATGCACCCTATATTTCTGCATTGGGTACAAGACACAGTAAAAATTACAATTTTGGTTCCTTAAAGGATATGATATATTTCTTTGAGAAGAGGCTTTTTAAACTAAAGACACTGGATATGGATATAACATATTTTAATGAATGTTTGCAACTTAAAATTGTTCCACAAAGTTTAAGAATGTTTAAATTTCCTTTTGGCATTAATTACGATTCAGAAAGTATTGAATAGTTTGTTGCATTTTTTGATGATGTTGATTTGAATCTTGTCAAAAAGACTTTTTTTTTATGAAAGTCCAGGAAGTTGAATCCCTGGATGTTAACATAAGACAAGATTTAGTGTTTCCCCAATATACCAGTTTGTATTTTAAAATTCTGGATAAGGTGGAAAGGAGATGTAACAACATATATCATAAAAAGAAATGGAAATTAGAGAGGGACATTAAACAATATAATAACAAACAACTATATCCTGTTGGGAGAATACTTGATACACATAGAAGTAGTGAGAATCAGAAATTAAGTTACAGTGAAGTGGTTACGAATGCTAGTGTGGACTATGAGGGTAGTGATAATGAACAGCAGGATTTTCCGGGGTGAGACGCTCAGAGAGACTGGCTCAGAGGTACATGGAGAGTGGGGAATATGGCAGGAGTTATTACCTCAAGATGGGGAGAAAGAACAGTTGCAGACAGAAGAACAGCTACAGGAATTAGATGAACCCACCAACACTGTGTGTACGTCTGAGGGTTTTACTATTTACAATTACTCAGATAGGGTAATTTAAAAAGAATATATAAATCTGCTATTGAAAGGGGTCAAATTCATTCCTGAAAAGGGGGGCAATTTAGTGGAAGATCTTGTGGCCCTAAAATTATATATGAGAAAATGAAGTCTCAGTATATTCTTTTCAACTAATGAACCATCTAACCCCTTAAGTGAAAATACGGAAAGTAGAGCAAATACACCCAAAAGTAAAGTGTATTTAATCCACCACTGCATCCTTTATTGGATACATATGAGAAAGCAGTCATGGAAGAAATTTATGATATTCATTTAAGTGATACAAAAATACCTTGAAACCTTACCAAAAGAGAATATACTGTTAATGGACCTTAGGAAGGATGACTCAGTTCGCATCATGACCCCAGATAAAGGTGGAGGTATTGTACTGTATAAGGCAATGGATTATTTTAATGTGATGCAGGAAATGTTATTTGATGGTACAACATATGTTGGGGTATCAAAAAATCAGATAAACATTGCCTATTCATGTATTAATTAATTTTAGAAGAATATCTTATAAATCAGAGAACAGATGTGGAGGACCATAATTTATTGCACAATAAAAAAACTATTATTCCTGTATTCTTTGGCATACCCAAGGTCCAGAAAATATTGAAGCCCCCTTTTAGGCTCATAGTTGCAGCAAGTGAGTCTAAGACACATCCACTAGCAGTATATGTGGATTTCTGGGTAGAACATGTGGTGGAGATAATTGAACATCTAATGAAAGACTCATGGGACTTTTTGGATCATTTAAAGAATGAATTATGGAAGGAGGATTTAATGTATTTAACAGTAGATGTGAAAGATTTATTTACTGTTATTCCTAGAGTACATGGGATGGCTTTATTTGAGGATACCTTGTTTCATTTTTCCGATCTTGCACATGACCAAATCACACTTATATGTGAAATTATGAGTCTAGACCTATAAAATAATTATATTTATTTTGAGGACAAGTTTTATCAGCAAATTAAGGAGATAGCGATGGGGGCGGCTTGCGTCCCCATGTATGCAAATTTAGTACTGTTGAGATGGAAGACCAACCATGTATTCCAATGCCCCTTTTGGCATAGAATTAGAATGTATGCCAGATTTCTGGATGATATTTTTATTTTGTGGGATGGACCTAGTACTGAGGTTGAACAATTTGTACAATATCTTAATAATACAACAGAATTTCTAAAATTTACATACAAGTTTGATGGTTCAGGTATTAATTTTCTAGATATGTATATCTTCCATGACAATAGTGGTTTTAGATCAAGGATTTTTTGAAAAGAACCATTCTGCAATTCTTATTTACATTTTCAAAGTAACCACCCTATAACTCAAAAAAGAAGTATTGTGAAGGGACAAGCTATCAGGGTAGCATGTATGACATCACATCATGATGATGTAAAAAGTGAACTAGATAAAATTTATATTATGTTTCAGGAAAGGGGATACCCCAAAGAATTTGTTATGGAAATAATAGATGAAATATATCAAAAATGGGGTACTGTTTACAAACCACAGTTGGGAGTAGGTTTGGCCCCATCTAATACTGAATGTAAGACTGAAATCAACAAGGTCTTATATGAGAAAGCATGTGTTTTACAATATAATCATCTTACCAAAAGAGTTCCAATTGGAACATATTTACTGAGTGATCTTTTAGTTTTAATTAACCAAGGACTTTATTAGTTATAAAATCTGTGTGTGTGTGGCGGGGGGGTGCAGGGGTAAAGGAAAGGTTAGGACTGAGTATTAGGCTTATGTACCTCTGTTTAGTGACATTAGATGTTATGCTCCCATTGAGATCTGTTAAGAGAATAGGAGGAATACTAAGTAATTATTGGCTGAGGCAAAGACTATGACCTTGTTTTAATTAGGATTAATTAGTAGTTTGTTCTTAGTGGACCAGGTAGATAATGGAGTGAAACTGTCCTGTAACTTGGTTTGCAGATCACAGTGGCTAGTCGTGCACTAGAGAGCAGTATATCATCTGTATATTTAAGATTTGATCATTCCAGGGGGAGATCATTAACACGAGACAGAAAAAATAAGGCCTAGCACAGACCCTTGTAGTATTCCTGTATTAAATTTACCAGCAACAGAGGATAAGGTATTGCTAGGGACTTGAAAGGCTCTGTCTTTTGGATAGCTGTGAAACCAGTAGATGGTGTTATCCCCAAAGCTGAGTCTTTACAGTATGTTGAGAAGAAGGGTATGAGTAACTGTTTCAAAAGCCTTTGCCATGTCAACAAAGAGACATGCTGTAATAAGTCCCTTAATCAGGTTACAATAAATGGTATCAGTGGCCACTACCATGGCAGTAAAGGTACTGAAAGCATTGTGAAAGCCATGCTGTGCATCAAATAACAGGCCACAGCTGTTAATGTGCTTAAGTAGTTCCTTGTATAAACGTTTTTGAAATAATTTGCACAGGGTATAAATAGGTCTAGAATTATTCATCTGAGTAAGAGAAGTGACTTTAGATAAAGGGAATAGAACTATATTCTTTAAGGTTGGTGGGACAGTGCCTGAGCTGAGAGAAAGGTTAAAGAAATGAGTAAGGGGTTTAGCATTTTTTTCAGCTGCAAGCCATAGGAAGGTGGGAAGAAGATTGCTGGATTAATATCCTGAATTGCTGCATTTGAGAAGTAGGGACTTAGTATGTTTTTCCATAATTTCAGAGAAGTGAAAGGTTGCTGCATAAGAGGCTAGGAAAAATAGATCAGTGTACAGAAGTTCTTGGTCTTTGTTTTTTGGGGGAAGTAAACTGTTGTAAAGGCTTTAATTATATTGGTTATAGTGGATTGCAAAAAACGAGAATAATCATTAGCAAAGGTAGAGTGATTCAAGTGTATTGGTTCATTCATTAATGTGCCTGTTGAGTGTTTTATTTCTTTCCATAACTGGCTGGATCTAGACCAGTTTGTTTCTTGTCTTTGTCTAAGGAACTTAGCTTTTGGAGTACTTGTAGCAATTCTTGTTTCTTTCTTTAAGCTCAGAAAAGTTTGGTGTAGCTTTGTATTATTACAGTTATTTTTCCAGTTCTTCCAGGTTGAATTTCTGATTTAAATTTTTTTTTAATATCCACTGAAACCCATGGACAACATTATGATCTAAGCCTTCTTTTTGTGAGGGGTGCAATGTATTCTGAATTATGGACAGTTTTGTATTAAAAATTGTAAAGCAGAGGTGGATTCAGACATGGCATACAAGGGAATCTAATCTATAGAATTGAGTAGCGTGTTGAAATGTTCTATGTGTATATAAATATATGTGTATGTATGTGTGTATATATATATATATATATATATATATATATATATATATATATATATATATATATATACACACACACACACACACACACACACACACACACACACACACACACGCACACACACACTATACATAAGGTGACTGTCACTAGGTTGAATGCACTCTGCTGACAGGCTAAAGTTCAAGTACAGAAAATCAAAAGACAGAAATGTAGAATTCTAAAACATTATGAATGTTTGACTTTATGTGAGTTATGGTTAGAGTAAAGATTAGAGAAATGGATACATGTGTGTGCATGACTATGTGTGTTAGGCTTAAGATAAGCAGTAAGGAAGGGGATAGGTATTATGTTATAGGTGTGTACTGCAGTGAGTGTAAGTGTTTTGGTTATAACGGTACTGGTAGGGAAAGGATATTCTGTAATGTAGAGTTAGTGTTAAGAACATGGATAGGGCAACACGTATGAGTTAGGTGGTGAAGGGGGGATCAGCATACGAATTCTGTTTATGGTGAGGAATGCAAAGTAGTTCCAGAGCATATCCATATTAAGCTGACATTAACTCATTCACAACAATAGAGTTCAGGAAGTTTGCACTTTAACTTACAATGGGCAGAGCCTAAGCCTTTTGACAGAATCAAAGTATGACTTTACATTTCAAACAAATGTTCATATTTCTGGAATTCTAGTGGTTATGAAAGTAGTATAAATGGCAAACTTTTCAGCACAAAATATTTTTATAAACTTAGTATTCTTTTGGTTCTAGGTCTTAAATCAAATTTATAAGTCACAGTAAACAGTAGCAGCATTTTATTAATCTATCTGAGAGCTTTCATATGGGGCTAAGGAGTTCTGTCTGTGTTACTTGGTTGTTGATATATTTAGAAAAATGTGAACATTCATAGGTTCATAGGTAGGTACTAGGCTATTAGCCCTAGGGCCTATATAAGCCTAGCCAAAAAGTACCCTGGCTTTCGCCACCCAAGAAAATTATTTTCCTGTGCCCCTGTTGAGCAGAGCCACAGAAGTGATCCCTGGGGTGAATTTCCTATTTCCCATCCAATCATCAAGGTTTTCCTTGGAGTGCTAATGAGGAGCTATTTTTAACATAGATAGGTAGTCTGTTCCAGAGTATGGGAAGTCTCTAGGGCAGGAATCTATCCCTCCAGCATGTTCTGTTTATTGTAGTGACAAGGTTTAGGTCCCTACAGTGTGCAGCTCGGAGGGATTGGGATTTCTTTAAGTGGAGCATGTCCAACAGCTCTGGATTTGACATAGCTTTGTATGTTAGGCAGAGATTACCTTTGAATAGGCGATATGCGATGGAGTAAAGCTGGAGTTTTTTGAGATGGTCTGCATAGGGCATCTGTTTGAGGCCAGTAATCTTCTTTGTGAGGTATTCTGTGGCCTCTCCAGTTGTTGTAGATGTCTTGTGAGGTACATACCAAAAGGGGGGCTGTACTCTGTAATGGGTCTAAAGAGTGATGAGTAGAGGGGAACAATGACCTCTTTTTTTCTGGATGAGAAACATTTTGTGATGAGGTGTGCCACGTAGAAGGATTTCCTGACCACTGTGGCGATGTGATTATCAAAGGAGAGACTACATTCTACCTGTGTCCCAAGGTCTCTTATCACACTTTTGGTGTTAAGTAGACTACTATATATGTGGTAGTTCTTGGCTACAGAGTTTTTACCAAAGGGGATGAAAATGCACTTTTTGGCATTGAGCTTCAGGCCATGGCTTTGACACCAGGCATCTGTCTCAGTGAGGCCCTTTTGTAGGATGTCCACATCATTAGGAGTTTTGATTATGGCTCCTAGTTTGCAGTCATCCGCAAACTTTGCTAGCCAAAGACCTTCTGTGTTAGCCTGTAGGTCAGAGAAGTAGATATCAAACAGGAGTGGACCCAGGACTGAACCCTGTGGTACTCCACTTGTCACTGGTTTGAAGTTGGATTTGGAGTCTGCTACTTTCACACTGTGGGTTCTGTCCATGAGCCAGTTGGCAACTCATCTTGTGACATAGGGATTTATACCTAGTTTAGTGAGTTTATCTATAATTCCAGTGTGGGGGATGGTGTCAAAAGCCTTGGCGAGATCTAGATAGACTGTGTAAACCACCTTACCCTCATTTATGGCTTTGGTGACTGCTTCAAAGAAGTCCATCACGTTTAGGAGACATGATATGCCCTTTAAAAACCCGAACTGGGTGGGGTCCAGAGTTTGGAGATTACCAATGTCTTTGTTTATGAATTCCATGATGATACGTTCCATGGCCTTGAGACCAGGTTCATCAGGCTAATGGGGTGGTAGTTCCTGGGGTCCGTCATAGCTCCCCCTTTGTGGAGTGGGATAACTGTCATGGTGCGCCATTCAGTGGGCACAAAGCCTGAGGTGAGGCAATGATTGAACATGGTACTTAGGTGGGGTGCCAGTTCATTCTGTAGTTCATGTAGAACGCAGCCTGGGATATTGTCAGGTCCCATGGATGCTGTGTTCTTGGCTTTGGAGAGTGTGTTTTTTAGCTGTGCAGCTGTGATTACAGGAACTTTGCATTCTTCTGGTATAGAGATGGGCCCTCTAAGGGGTGAGAGGGGGGTAAAGTTAGCACTGAACCTATCTGCCAGGATGTTGGCAATATCTGTTGGTTCTGTATATTTAGTGCCATTGTGCTGTAACTCAGAGCAGATATGAGTGTTGCCATTGAGATTCTTGACATAGCTATAGAATGCTTTGTGGTTGTCTTTAGAGTCAGTGGCAATTTTGTTTTTGTAACTAGCTTTGGAGGATTTTATGAGGGATCTCAGCTTCTTACTGAGGCTGACCAGGGAGCTCCTCTAGTCATGGGATTTTACTCTTTTTTGCAACAGTTTCTTTCTTCTGTTGTAGAGTTTGTTTATGGCAGAGGACCACCAGATTGGCTTCCCTTTTTTGGAGGATGACATCTTGGTTCTGTTAGGGATAACATGATCCATGTACTCGTGTAAGTGCTTATAAAGTGCATTTGTGTAGGATTCAGTAGTCGTACCTCTATTGTCCATCTGCATGGGTGTCATGAAGTTTGCCACTTCTGTCTTAAGAAGTGTGAAGTTGGCTTTGGAGAATTGTTTACGGCAGTTTCCCTAATAGGGGGTGGGGGCAGGATGTGGATGTCTAGGGTGGTTAGCTTGTGGTTGGATCTGACCAACGAGGAATTGACACCGGTCGCCCATGTTGGTAATGACCAGGTCTAGGATATTGCTACCCCTGCTCTAAATTAATATCATAAAAACATTTAATATCTATTTATATTAATGCAGTTGAGTTTGTCATTGTGTAAGCTTTAAGATGATATATTTTAAAACATTGTAAAAAGCATGGTTTTGGAATTATTGATGCAAATATGAACAAGCAATATTTGACGCCTAGAGACATCAGTTGGAGTTAACTGCAGATGCACCTGCAGGCATCACTCAGATGTAATGAGTTAATAGGAAGCAAAATCATGCACATTTAACCAGAACACTGATATTTTCTGTCTCTACAATGATGCCACCACCAAATGCCTGCACTGCTCATGGCAATATGGTCAAGTTAATTGCTGCAATGAGCTGCAGCTTAGTATATATCTAGCTAGTCATATATAATTTTAACAAAAGTTTGTTAATAACCATCAAAAGAAGACTGAAATATGTTGCCTTATACATAAGCAATGAATGCCCATAGACATTTTACAGACAAAGAATATGATTCTTTTCATAAAGCACTTAATTTAATTTTATTGAAAAAAATATTTTAGAAAATACTGAAACTGTAATATTTGTAGGTGTGCAGAACAGAGTTATAAGTAACCGCTTTGAAATACTATATATATATAATAGTTTATATATATATATATATATATTTGTGTGTGTGTGTGTGTGTGTGTGTGTGTGTGTGTGTGTGTGTGTGTGTGCGTGTGTGTTTCATCAAATCTCTACAGAATTAATGCAATTTTTTAAGACCAAAACTAAAAACTTTGAAAAAACATAATTTATTGCATGCAGGCTGCACAACTAATAAAAATATTTAATCTTACAGACTATATATACATGTATATATTACCATCATGGAGCAAACATTGATGTTTTCTTGGAGGGGTACATTTTGCCCATAAGGCACTGCGAAAACATAGCTGATAACATTAATTCATGCTAGTCTCTACTGAAAAATTAGTCATTTTACTTAAAATTCACTTAGTGAGAAATACTGTTAAATTTGAGAATTCTCAGTAAAAGTGCCAGTGACTAGTTTGAAGTGACTATCAAAAAACTGGTGCATATGTGATACATAATCTATAAAAGTGCTAGCAGATTTGTAAAAACAAATATAGCTAAGAGAGAGTCTTTGCAAAAAAGTGGAATTTTGTGAGATTTAAGTCCTACTTTTGTCCTTCTTTCCTTCCATGAGTCAGATAGCATGTCATATTTCCTGGCTTGTAGAGGTCGGCTAATTATTAATATTGCTGTCATTATTGATCAAGTTTCTTCGTTTTCACACTACAAATGCTCAATAGGTTTATGTCCACAAAAGCAATAAAGAATTCAACCATAAATACAGTAAACAGTAATATAGCTGTGAATTTTGACCTTGAGTAGCTTTATGGCCACAGCATAAAGAGATACATTGCTCCATTGTGTATTAAATTAAATTTAACAGTAAAACAGCTATGAATTTTGACCTTGAATAGCTGCATAACTGCAACAGTTGTTAAATAAGTAGGTTGCTATGTGTTTTCCTTGGCGTGGAACTTTAAATTTGTGAAAGGTGAAATGATATAAAAAGAAGGAAGAAAAATTCCTAAAGAAAATATCACGAGATTTTATTCATCCCAATATGGTACACACTGAAGAAGCTGACTAGGACAGACATGACTCAGTGGAAAAGAAACTGCTAAGTCATGATTTTTAATATGTGGAAGTTGTTGTTGTTCTTTTGGCTTTTCCCGGTTAGGGGTCACCACAGCGGTACTCCAGTCCGCTAATGATTGGCAGTCAATTTTTATGGTGCAGAGGTGCCAGCCCGATGACCAACCTTCAACGAAAGCACGCCCATTCACACATGTCTTTTGAATGCCACTTGACCACGGGGAGGACATGCAGACTCCACACAGAAGGTGCTCCAGCCGAGAACTGAACAGGAGAACCTCTTGCTGTGAGGCAACAATGCTACCGCTGCACCACCGCAACATAGACTACATTCCTACAATATAATCTATGTACTTCCACATATTTTTAATATGTGGAAGTACATGGATTATATTTTAGGAATGTACTCTGTGAAAAGGAAATACTTTGTTCATGGTGTAGTTAACATTAACACTCATTCTTCCAACATAACTAGCATTCTTTAGATTCTGATTTAACCTCTATATTTTGCTATTTGCCTTCCATGTTCTTCTGTTTTGACAACTAGGTAAACAAGGAATAGTGTACAAGTCATCATGAATGAGTGTCACATATATATTTACTTGTTTTATGATTCCATTATTTTATGCTTCTGTTTTTATGACTCTGTTTGATGTATTGCAACTCTGGAGCTTTTCTTGACAGGCCTCTGCAATAAGGGAGTTTGATGCCTAATCCAACTTTTTGACTAACCAAAGACAAGTAAATAAATAATGATTATAGATTTGATTTTTTTACCACTTTTAATGCAGCATATGCACATGATCTTAAAATGAAATATATGTTAGCCACACTTTTAGAATATGAAATTTCAGGGAACAAGAATGTGTTAACAATCATTTTAAATAGGTATACTGATAATCCCATAAATATTTTGTTAAATCTAATAATACTCTGTCAGCACTGTCATATTTACAAGTTTAGACAATGCTGAAGTCAAACGGAAAGGAATTGGCAGAACTCATATTTTAGAATAACATGAAGTATTCTGAACATGCAAGCAGCAAACGTTAAATATATGGTCTGAATGATGTTAAAATCTTACGCACTTTTTGCAATTAATGTTTAGTTAGGTATTAATATTGTTACAAAGCTTTAAAGCTAGATTTGAAAGTATCACTTTTACTAAAAGGATGCTTTTAAATTTTGGATTATATAGTAAATGCTTGATATTCCAAGACTCATTTGTGCAAATCACGGAATAATGACACTGAAATGAGAGAAAAATGTAAACTTACATATCTCATATTTGAGTTTGCAATTTGTTTTTATTATTCCCTTTTATCTGTGGTGAAGAAGAAGATCTGTGGTATGGTGATCTCAGAGTTAATATATCTACATTTGGTATATGGTGAGTTTGGTCCCACATCAGGGTGCAGGGGGAATTGTACCGTGCATAAAACAACTTTAAAGACGGAAAAGTGCTGCTCAATGTTCCCTTATTTACTGGCTTTTTTTTTACACTTCTGGGTTTTACACCTAAGGGTCTCAGAATTACACTAGGGAACTGAATTAAACATCAGGCACTAATTATGCTGCCATTCAATTAAGGTGGTTCAGACTTATTGTGTGATTGCGACTGTGTGTTACTTGAGCTTTGTTTTAGAAGGAACCTATTCCTGAAAGACTAGAAGCCATTTAAGTACCACACTAATCAGAAATATTTGGGTTAATTGGCAATTTATCCCTGGGCCTCTGCTGAAACTATGGTCTGTCTTAGTCGGACTTTCCTGGTCAACAAATGTCAAATAAAATAAATAATAAATAAATAAAATTAATGTTTTTATCTTGTCTTTCATGCCACTTGCTAGATTTATATTTCAGTGTTACATTTTATTTTCTGTCATATAATTATGCTTGTGCTCTTAATTTAGAATCACGTATAATAACATATTACATGAAGATTAAGCACATACTATATGCAAATCATAAAAACTATGCAGACCAATTCCAGGCCTTGTATTTCTTCTTAGTATCATACAAGCTATTGTGAGGCAAACTCTACCTTCTGTATAGAACCTCAACAGGCTCTATTCTGTCAGACCTATTACACATTCGCAAGTCCAACAGTGTCTAAAACATCTGCTTAATGGACCCAAATCTGTTTTGCAAAATTAATAGAACATGCTGGAGTCATCTCAAACATAATTTGGATAAATGGATGGGTACCAGCAAATTGACTCCCCACCCCCCACCTCCAGTTAAATACAATTGGACCTCATGGATACTAGAAGTATGTAATTACTCCAACATATACTTGCGACATACACTTGTTTATCCTGTCTTTGGATATTCATATTGCAAAATGTAATGGCTAATAATTATCATTAGAATGCAATGCTAAGCTTTTTAATATCCTTAATTAATTAAGGATAATTAATTACTTATTAATTATCCTTATTTAAGCAAAAAATCTTTGCCAACAGCTAATAAATAACAATATAAAAAGTAGTCAGGTACATGGACTTAGATTTAAAAATTCAGTAGTGCCCAACACAGAAATGCTGACAAATAAATCTAAACAATTATCTTGCACAAAAGAGTAAAGTTTTAATGCACAAAGCTATTTTCAATATCCATGTTCCTGTGCCTAGCTTTTTTTAATCTTTTTATTATTCTCACAGATCAGTAGCCTAGTTAAGTACCTATGAACCCGTGTTATTATGCTGATTAATTAGTACCATAAAGTTTACTAGTTCACAATAAACATATACACACAACACATTCTAGATGACAAAATTAGTAAATATCAGAATCCATTCCATAATGTTTTGTTATGTCAGAACTCAAAGTACTTTAGTCTCACAAAATGCGATATTTTCTGTCATTTTGAATAATTTAGTAAGAAACACAGTTTTTACTAATAAAGACAGATAGTTATTTATTTTATTTATTTATTTTACATTTGTTGACCAGGATAGTCTGACTGGATACATGTCTATTTTCAGTGGAGGCCTGGGAAGAAAAGCTCCAAACTTACAAACAGATAAAGACAAGCAAGTTACAGCATATGCACAAACATATTGTATTAACATACAAGTTACAGTCTCACATTTCAAGCCTATGAAGAATACAGTTTATGGATCATAGGTTAGGGTCATAGTAGGCTAACTGCCCTCGCAGGCCATTTTAAGCCTAGCTAATTACCCAATGTGAGACTCAAACCCTGCATCTTGAGTCTGCAAGGTAAACAACTTAACCATTATGCTAACTTCCCATCCCAAATATGTTACAGTTTCTCTTATCAAACCTATAGGTGCAGCTTATATACAGAGTATCTGCAGAGATGATACAGTTTCTCTTTTCAAACCTTTTAGTGCAAAAGGTTAGTCGCTGTGAATAAAAAATGCAGGGATATGGAAGTAGATAAGGCTTTAGCGCAAGGACATAACCAGTGAGTTTTAGAATACTGGGTTAGATTTTTTTTTTAACTGATTAAGGGAGGGTTCAGAATAAGGTCAGATGGAAGCAAATTCCAGGTTTTGCCTCCTGAATTTGCAAACAAAAATTCTCCAGATAGGTTGTTAGCCAGATAGGTTGTTAGCTTTAACAGACTGAACCAAAAGTTTTGTAGTGGAATGAAGTGGCCTAGCATTTTTGTAGGGATGGATAACATTTTTAAGGGGGGGCGTTTTTTCTGGATGGTTAATAACCTTGAATGCTACAGTAAGTTGATTATATTGAATTAGCCTGGGGAGTTCTAGCCATCTTAAGAGGTTTAGGTTTTGACAATGGTGTATCCTGTAGGGCGTTCCTGTGGCAAACCTGGCAATTTGATTGCAGCAGCTAGAGAGTTTGCTGAGATCAGTTTTGTTCAAGTTAGTGAGTACTGGTGAGGCATAGAGTAGAGTTGAAAGTAGATGGGTACGGGCAATGGCAGTCCTAGCTAGAGGGGTAAGAAAAGATTTGTTTTTGTATAGGGAGCCAATTTTTTTATTAACGGTTTTAATAGTTTGGTTTACATGCATATCATATTTGTGGTTGTTGTTTATTATAACACCCAGGAGTTTGGTATACATATCTGGTGAGATTATGGTCCCATTGTTAGATGTTATAGTAAATGAAGGGGAGAAGAGCAATAGCTTTGCTTTATTAGGGTTTAATATCAGCTGTTGATTAGAGATCCAGTTTTCCACCGTATTAAAGGTTTTTTGCATTAAGCTAAGGAGATCTGTAGGGGTAGAGGCTGAGCAAATCAGGGTAGAATCATCGGCATATTGTATACAGGTTGCATCTGGGATTACAGTGTGGAGGTCATTGATAAAGAGGGAGAAAAGAAGGGGACCTAATATGGAGCCTTGAGGGACACCAAAGGTAACAGGGAGAAGGGTGGAGAGTTTGTCCTGCCAAAGGACAGCCTGCTGTCTTCCACTATGATAAGACTGAAACCATTGTATAGCATGGTTGTTTAGGGATATTTTATTTAGGGTAAGTAAGAGTAGCTGGTGGTTAACCATGTCGAAGGCCTTGGAAAGATCAAAAAACAGGGCAGAAGTTAGTTTCTTGTTGTTACGGTTGGAATTTACGATATTAGAAAAGGAGAGGAGAGCTGAGGTGGTACTGTGCTGTGGTTTAAATCCATGCTGGGAGTTGGCCAGAAGATTATGTTGAATAAGGTAGTTTAAGAGTTGTTTATGGATACACTTTTCCATAATTTTAGCCAGAGGGGAAAGGATAGCTATTGGTCTATAGTTTGACAGCTCAATGGAGCTGCCTCCTTTGTGGAGTGGTATGACGTGATATTTTCCAGATAGAAGGGATAGAGGCTTCAGTTATGATTCTGTTTATCAAACTAGAGACAGGGTATGCTATAACATCAGCAGCTTTTTGCAGGTAGTCTGCATGGAGGAGGTCAGCTGAAAGGGTGGTTGGTTTGAGCTTTTTAATTAGGGCTCTAATGAGTGAAGTCGGAACTGTTTGGAAGCTAAAGTAAAGACTGTCACTGGGTTAAGGGGTTCCAGCATTAGGACAAGTGGGTTTAAATTTGCTAGCAAGGGCCTGGATGGTTTCTGTAAATAAACTACTGATGGTGTTGGCAATGGGCTCTGGCGATTTTTGGGATGGGGCTGAGGGGGTTGGAGTTGTGGCTTGTCCTGGGTGGAGGAGTTTGTTTATACCTGGTCAGAACTTCTGTAGCTTGTTGTGGTGTTTCTGCTGTAGATTGCAGAAATAGTTTATTTTGTCTAGTAATATGGATTTTGTTGTATCATTCCTATATTGTCAAAATTTGAGTTGATCTTGTGGGGCTTTAGAGGAGTGCCAGTTGTTCCAGACGTTATTTCTTTGGATGATCTTTAGTTTGGTTTCTTTAGTGAAGCAGGGGGCAACTCTTGTTTTAATTCTAACACAGTGTGCAGGTGCATGGTTGACAAGGATGGCCAGGAATGTGTTATTAAAGTGTGTTACTGCCTCATCTAGTGGTAGTTGTTTTAGACTTGACCAACTGCATAATTTAAGTTCTTCTAAGAATTTATTAAGGTTGAAGTTTTTGTTATTTTATTTTATAGGTGGGTAGATGTGGACATTCAACTTTTTGCATAATAATATACATTAAGAAATGATCACTTAGATCTTCAGAGAAAGTACCTGATTTGTACATGTGGTGGGGGCTATTAATTAGTATCCAGTCTAGGATTTTTTTTTATTGTTAGGCTTGCTGATCCTAGTAGTGGAGGTTATAGTTTATGTAAAACCATATAGGTTTATGTGGGTGGTTGGGGTCTCTGCAGTGCAGGTGTTCCAATCTATATTGAGGTCCCCTAGAACAATGGTCTCTTGGGGGTAGGCATTGGATAGCCAGTACAGGATGTCTTCTAGAGTCCCTGAGTTCTTATCTGGGGGAATATAGACACATACTATGTTTATACATTTGTTTTTATTTTATTTGTAGTTTGGAAATCATAATTTCTGCTTTGTTAAATATAGGTGGTTGAAGGTTATGTAGAGTAACATTTAGGGTGGTTTTATAGAGAACAGCAACCCCCTCTTTCCTGGTAGTACAATCTATGCTGAGTATATTATACCATGGAGGTAGAATTTCATTATCTGGCGTAGTTGGTTTTAACCATGTTTCAGTGAGACAAAGTATGTCGGTGGAGTTGGCTGTCAGGAGGGCATGGAGGTTGTGGACCTTATTGTTGATGCTTCTAATGTTTAAGTGGCAGGTCAATAGTGACTTGGGAGGGTCTCTTTAGGCTTTGTCTTGTGTTTGGGCTGTTATCATTAGAGTTAGTGTTGTCTGGGGATGATGGCCCAGAGTTGGGGTGGATATCCCCATCAATAGTAAGGGTGTGGGGAAAACTAGCTATGAGCTTTAAAAATTTATTTATCAGTTTTTGGTAGTATTTAGTTTTGGTGTTAACATATCTGGGTATAACAGGATGGGTGTTAGCAGGAGTAAAGGAGTTGGCGTCGATGGACATGAATGAGTGGGCAGAATGGTTTGAGAGGATGGGGGTGGCAGCAAGGCATTTGGGATGGTTGAATCCTATATGGGATTGGTTTTCATAGATGGTAAGAGAATAACGGGTGATTAGTAAAGGTAGGGTGTAGAGTAGAGGTGGTATTTTGGAAGACTTAGTAAGTATTAGATACATAATGGGGGAAATATACTCCTGGTATGTAGGTAACCTAGGTGTAATAGGTGGGGAGATAGTGGAAGGGGTGGGTTATAAATGAATTCCTGTTAATGGTTGGTGAAGGAGGGGGAGGGGGTATGGCTGACGAGTTATAAATTTAGAGGTACTGTGGGCGGGTGGAAATAGGGGGCAGAGAGGGGAGCAAAGTGAGCCCAAAGGGCAAGTGGAGCATGGCTTAACCACACCAGAGGAATCCTCAGAGCCTGTGATTAAAGTAAGAGGCTTTTTTCTTGCTTTTTTACTTGCTTTAAATTCTAATCTATGTTGTGTTTTTAAACACAGACAGCACCTTTAATAGTACAATTTGCTGAAACTTTTTAGCATTAGGAGCCTAATTTAAGGGCTGGGAAGTTTGATGCTGCTGATCCAATATGGCTGAATTAAACAGTTTAAGCAGAAAGACTTTAGAAAAAATAGTAACCTTAGTTAAGTTTGTTATTGAGGGTAGACCAGTGTGGTTATCCGTTCCTCATTCAAAGTGTTGTTTTCTTTCTGCTTTTTCAACTATTGGTTCATGCAGTGTGCTATTTAAGCCTGAGTGACTAAACATCTATTACTGAAAATTTCAAAAGAAAATCTGAAAGCAATATCGATACAATACAATTTGTATTTCATATCAGGTTAAAGCCTGAATGGTGATTAAAATTTGACCAACTACAACATTTCCAAAACAACCACTCTATAATAAAACTATAGCTATGACTTGCCATTAGAGTAACAAATAAATAACCCACAAAAACATAAATAGTGCTTCTGTGAATTCATACCTAAAAATAACAAGGAGGCTCTGTAGAAAATTGCTGCATTCTGTTTAAATTTTGCATTTAAAAGACATGACAGGAAATTTTAATTAAAATTCAAGCTGCAGCTTCCCTGTTGCACAACCTAGTGATATTTTAGTGCAGTATAATACCACAAATATTTTTAACAATATATCAAATCATTTTAATGTATAGTTCTTTATGGTCTAGGTAGTCATTAACAGGGACAAAACCTTCATAAAAATGGTTAATAGTAAAAGACTTAAATTCTATTAATAGGATCATAGGATCATAGGAAGTTACTAGGCTATTGGGCCTGAGGCCCTTATAAGCCTAGCCAGGAGTTTAGCCCATGTTTAGGCAAGTCAGCGCCCAACACAGGTGGAATCCCAGGGGAGTATTTTCTGTTTCCCATCCAGTTATCCAGGTTGCACTTGAAAAGGGATAATGAGGTACTCTGCTTGACATGGAAAGGGAGTCTATTCCACAGATGGAGGAGTCTCTGGGGACACAAATCTGTCCCACCAAGTCCTATTGATGTCACAGACCAGGCTCAGGTCACGCATGAGGGTTACTCGAGTGGAGCTTGACTTGCGGATATGCAGCAGTCCTATCAAGGGGGCTTCAAGATTGCCTTGTATGCCAGACAGACGTCACCTCTGAGGAGTCCGTATGAAACTGAGTAGAGGGATAGGGCCTTTAGCCTATCTGTGTAGGGTAGATGTTTGAGACCCTGGATTCTTCTGGTGAGGAACCTCTGTGGTCTCTCCAGCAGCTGCATGTGTTTTGCGAGGTACATGCCGACATGGGTGCTGTACTCTATAATTGGCCTTGTAATTTTTTTTAATCACAAAAATAGGTCACTTAAATGATTTTATGTTTGAGTATGTAAGAATCAAAGTTTCTTAAGTAATGTTCAGATTATATTGCAGTCATAGTAGTTTATCTTCTGCCTGAACACCTTGGGCCAGATTCTGAAACAGTTGCTTTCAGTTTAAGTCTGCACTGATGTTGAAAGATCTGTTGTCAGTATAACTGACTTACTTTAGCATAAGGCCTATCTATAAATGGGAGTACTATAGGAACTAGATTTGAAAACATCTGCTCACAGCCTACTCTCAGTGTAAAAGGTCACTTACATTGAGAGGAAGTCTTTTGGAATCGGGGCTTCTTGTTTTCAGCAAAGAGCCACTTACAGTGTGGGAGTACATCAATTACAAATCACAGGTGCTTACATCAACTAGTTTTCAATACTATATAATAATTCTCTAAATAAGTCAAAAATGGTTTGATTACTTACACTCACCATGCAAGATAAGCTAAAAAGCTATTCAAAGTACCATCTGCAAACACAAATTAAATATTTAAAATGTTTACATGTCACTATCAACTGTAATAACAGTTCACGCAAACAAGGCTTTGAAAGGTCTGCCTTACACCTTTGGGAATCCAGACATCAAAAGGTCTTAAAAAGGGCTAATAAGACAGCTTAGATTTTGTCTTTTCTGACATCCCCTTGTCAATTAGATGAATGCCTAGAAATGTTAACGCATCAATGAAGCCTCATTAAAGCCATTGTATTCTCCAGGCAACCATCTTAAACAATTACAGGATCCCTGCTTTAAAAAAAAACATTGAGGAAGAGGTCAAGTTTGATTCAGTGATTAAATTACAGAACATTGCGAGGCAATAATTGCACAAAATCTAGACTGTGAAAGACATAAGAAGCAGAAGAAGCAACATAAAGCAGAAACAAGTCATAATTCGATGTGGTCAGTCATTTATTTGGCAAAGACTGCTAATGGCAGCTGATAATTTATGAAAGACATTTGGTGTGAGCACTGCACAGCAGACATTAGTAGTGTCAAATCATGCTTAATGATGGTGTAATTACATGTAAATTCATCTCATTAGACTAACGCCCAGCTTGACACTCACTGTCTATGTAGGTTGTAGCATCACTGCTTGTACTAACAGCAGTAGTCATGGTTGTACTTAAACACCAGTATTGTGCAGTTACATGCAGAAGTATTATTGCAAAGGAGTATCAACAATGCTTCTATATTAGTCCCTGTGGTAATGCTTATGCTAAAGCTTTACTGGTGTGTGATGTCTAAGTTGCATAGACACTGGCAAAGTGTCTTACAAAACATGATTCAAACACAGTACACCTACTCTGAATTGTCCTACAGTGTATGGTGAAAAAAGGCTTACTCGTAAGGTCCACGTTCATAATATTCCTGTTCAGTGCTTTTGAATCTGTTCAAAACATTACAAATGAATGATAATTATTAAAAATACTCAGTGAAGTAGCTCATAGGGGCAGCACATACTAAATCAAAGTCTTAACAAGTTATTTATTTTCTCATAATTTTAATTCACAAACTATAAGCAACTGGGATTGGAACAAGAGAGTTAAACCCAGCTATTATTTAACATTGAAGTTCTGATGCATGGGTGACCCTTCAGACTGCAGCCCTGAATTCTGTATAAAGTGGATAAAAAATGCCTTGCTCATCACACTTCCCTGAAAACCACAAAGGAAACGGTCCGCAGGTGAAGATTCAATAAATCCAATAGGTGAAAATAATCACGATGTAGTAGATGTATTGTAAGCACTTTATTAACAAGGACTTTCGGAAGGCTTAGTATCCTTCCTTCATCAGACAAAACAGTAAATGGCAGGGAGAAACTTATTTAAATATGTACTTATTAACCCTGTTAATGACCTCATAATTGAGGACCCTCCTACATTAAAAACCTCCGTTTTGAATACGTTTTAAATACTCATAAGAAACTCATGAAAGAATTTTTTAAAATCTTACATAATAAATTGTGCATTAAGTTATCCATAAATAACACATTAAAAACAGCATATAATACGCTACAAATGTATATAGTACTATATATATATACACACACAAATGTGCAAATCTGCAAACCAACATATATCATCCATCCCTCTAAAATGTGCAGATTTAACCTACCATAGATAAAAGAGCAACAACACACTTGGGCTAAAACAATAGCTTGTAACTAAACTATAAAGACCTAGGATCTAAAACTCCCCCTACAGGGAGCGGGCTGGTGTATAAGCCTATCATGTGTACTATGTGGCATAAAGTAAAAGGTCTGTAAACCCCCCCCCCCTTTTTTTTAAAAACTTAAACTCTAAGCAAAGTCTCCTCAGTAGGAGCGGGTGAATAGTGGGTCATGGCAAGGGTACTCATTATCTCCTTAAGGCCAGGTGTTTAAGTATACAAGTCAACAAAATGGCCTCATTTAATCCAGGATATATGTATGCTCCTGTTCTAATTTGCCAAAATAGCTCTTCTTTTTCCAAATTGATCTGCCAAGGGCCACTACTTAAGTCTGTTGCTACTTGCTTTAGGACAGAATAATGAAATACGTGGTCTAGATATTCCATAACATGGCGAGCTAATGTATTTTTTAGGTCCATCTTGGATATTGCATAAAGGTGTTCATATATGCGTTTCCGTAACACCCTTTCGGTCTTCCCTATATAAAAGGCCGAGCATTTGTTACATAAGGCTACATATACCCCTGCTCTAGACGCGCAGTTGAAGTTACCCATAACCTTATATCTCTTTTTGTTCATCATAAGCTGTGTTCCTTCTTGTGTGTTTTTACACTGACGGCATGTCCCACATCGAGTCATACCTTTATGTCTATTAGGACCCATTCTTTTATTTCTTTCCAGAAGGGATTTTAAACAAAACCCCTTTCTATATGTGATACCCGGTACAGGGCCCAGTATGTCAGTCAAATGGCTATCCTCACTAATAATTGACCAATTCTTCTGTAAAATGTCCCTTATGAAGCGATGGTCAACTGAGAAGGTACATAAGAATCGAATACCTAAATTGGTCTTATCACTTTTCAAACTCTCCACCTCCATATTGTCCTGACCAATTAAGGTATGAGAGACCTGTGGGTTCAAAATAGATTTAAAATATCCTGAGAGCCTTTTCATCTCAACCTCTTTCTTAATTTCAATAACAAGTGCCCAGGGATAACCTCTATTTACAAACATATTGCTCAGGTTATCACATTCGTCAGCAAAATCTATGTCCCTAGTAGTCATACGTGCTGCCCTTACCATCTGTCCTTTAACGGCTGCTCTTTTTTGATGGTAAGGGTGACAGCTACTAAAATGTAAAAACCCATTAGAATAAGTGGGTTTACGATAGATCTTGCTGACAAATCTAGATTCATTGTAATCTTTACTGAGCAATATGTCTAGATAATTTATTTCATTAATGTTAACTTCAAACGTAAAATCCAAAAAATCTGTAAATGTCCTCATGTCTTCAATAAAAGACTCTATTCCATCTAAAGGGCCCTTCCAAAGAAAAAACATGTCATCCTGGTATCTAGTATACCAGGCTATTACTGTTTGAACACTCGTTATTAAACAAGAGTGTGTTTTCCCACTGTGCCATGGCACAGTTAGCAACTCCCCACACGGGAGCCCATGGCAACCCCTGACGTTTGCTTGTAAGTAAGACCATTGAAGTTAAAGAAACTGTATTTTAAAATCAACTCCAATAAAGTTTCCATTATATAAATAATATTCTGTGAAACCTTTTTATTTTCTAAGAACGTCCTCAACCATTCTAAACCCAGCTGTTAAGTATGACTGTATATAAATCTTTGATGTCTACAGTCAAGAAAAATAAAACTTGGGTCAAAAGGTATTTTATTAATGTTCTCCAAAAGTTCCACAGTCCTTGCAAATCTGCCTTTCTGTTTTAATAAGTGGCTTAAGAATAGTGTCCACATATTTAGCACAAGCAACCAAAATCGACCCCCTACTATCAACAATTGGTCTAAGCGGGGTTTACTAATGGACTTGTGGATTTTGGGGCCCAAAAGGAAGGCATTCTAGGTGCCAACACACTCAAATAAGAATGTATGTCATGGTCTATAAACTCCTCTAAAACAAATCTTCAATTGTGGTTCTTATTTTATTGTGGGCTTTGTTTACTTCGTTCAAACTAATATTCTCATAAGGCCCCTTACTCAAGTGCGGTTAATTCATTTACATAATCATTCTGGTTCATAAAAATAAGTCCATTACCTTTGTCGGGTTTCATAACCCGTATATTACAATCCTGGATTAAAACAAAAATCACGCTGCTCCCTGAGATGTTAAGTTTGTTTTGACATTACACATCCTATTAGCTGCCAAATGTCTTAGATCCAATTCACGCCTTTTCAAATGTTCTTAAATTATTAACCAAAGGAGGGTTGAACAAACTAGCTATTCTAAAGGGATTAGCTAGTGATGAACCTTACCTAAAACAGTGGTTAAATTTAACTTACGTACAAATAATTTGAGGTCAATAACTGTCTTGACTAAGTCCATATGGGAATCCGGGACAAAGTCAGGCCCTTGGAGAAAAGTCAACCATTTCAGTGGTAATATTTAATGTAGTGTAATTGAAAATCTTAAAGTCACCTTCTGTGCTATACACTATAGTAGGATGTCCTTCCAAAGGTGTCATTTCCTCCCCTGATTCTGTCTGCTCCTTAGATTTGTCCCCGTCGTCACATTCCTGCTCGACCTCAAGTTCATTTGATGTGGGTTCCGGCCTTGCCAAAAACCCTGATTATGTTCATCCCTTGTAGCATCTACCTCGTAATTAGGAACGTCCAATTGTCGTCCAGAAACAATATCCGTCTCGTCAGTTTGCCCTACTACCCCATGTCCATCATCCAATTCAAGCCCACAATCAATAGGCACATGATTAGTGTTGTCGTCCTCTACCAAAAATTCATCTAAACATTGCACTTCTTGTCCCACTCTAGGGTTGTCCTGTCTATGTGTTTTAGGAAGAACTCTGTTAAATTTATTCTTATTCTTATTTTTTACTTCGCCAATTTGTGGAGGTTTAGGGTAGGCTGTTTTAGTGGTATACTGTTGCACATCCCTCTTTATTTTCTTCCTCTTGTTCTCACACAGTTTATTGGTAGTAGCCTCTATGCTCGTAAAAATACGAGCATAATCATATTTATATCTTAAAAAATCATGATGTTCTTTTATTTTCTGTTCCAAACCAGCTAATTCCACTCTAAACCCTTCCACTTGCTGCTCATAATGCTCAATGAGCATTCTAATGAACTCGAAACTCTGTCTATCGAATAAGTCAAGAAGTTGCATGTGGAAATGAGACCCTTCAATTAAACCTACCGGGAAGCGCCATTGCCTAAGACCCTTAGGCACAATCTTCTTTTCTAGGCATTCTTCCAGGTAGGCGATCTCAGTGCAATTTCTTGCATTTGAAGAGCCTAGAGTCAAAGTCGCTGATTAATGTATTAATGTTATTCAACGGCACATAGCTCCTACAAAAGGCTCCAACTCACTTCTGTTGTTATTGGCACTAAAAAAGTTTTTCTTATTAAGATAAAAATCCACAGTGGGTACTGAATCATGTATACTATTTTCCGGTACAGTACCTTGTGTGGATCCGATATTACTCGTGAGCATGCGCCCTTGTCCTGGTGGTATACTGGATTCAGTGTTAGAGGTAAAACTCCGGTTACTCATCTCAGCACTCACATCAGCCATATTACCACCTCGAAACCTCCTGCATGTCGCTGCCTTGTTCTGGGTCGTAGCTCCTGCTACTATATTACTGGTGCTATGCGTGCCTCAGTGTCCCTAGTGCGGCCCTGGTAAGCACTATTCAATCCAGCGCGTTGTCCAGCTGATCAATACGCTGGGTAGCGTGTCCATCCTACCCAGTAAGAGCTGGATCAAAGTTGTTAAATTGCCGTCAGCCTTAGCCTCGTCGGCCACTTCTTTAGCGTTTCCGCTGTGAGCTTCTCCCATGTAATCTTGAGAAAACAGTGGATCCTGCGTTAAGCTGCTTCCTACGTTGGCCATACCAAACATACAAACTAAAACTGCCAAGCAAACTGATTAACACGAAAACCACAAAGGAAACGGTCCGCAGGTGAAGATTCAATAAATCCAATAGGTGAAAATAATCACGATGTAGTAGATGTATTGTAAGCACTTTATTAACAAGGACTTTCGGAAGGCTTAGTGTCCTTCCTTCATCAGACAAAACAGTAAACGGCAGGGAGAAACTTATTTAAATATGTACTTATTAACCCTGTTAATGACCTCATAATTGAGGACCCTCCTACATTAAAAACCTCCGCTTTGAATACGTTTAAATACTCATAAGAAACTCATGAAAGAATTTTTTAAAATCTTACATAATAAATTGTGCATTAAGTTATCCATAAATAACACATTAAAAACAGCATATAATACGCTACAAATGTATATAGTACTATATATATACACGCACAAATGTGCAAATCTGCAAACCAACATATATCATCCATCCCTCTAAAATGTGCAGATTTAACCTACCATAGATAAAAGAGCAACAACACACTTGGGCTAAAACAATAGCTTGTAACTAAACTATAAAGACCTAGGATCTAAAACTCCCCCTACAGGGAGCGGGCTGGTGTATAAGCCTATCATGTGTACTATGTGGCATAAAGTAAAAGGTCTGTAAACCCCCCCCCCTTTTTTTTTACCATCAAAAAAGAGCAGTCTTTAAAGGACAGATGGTAAGGGCAGCACGTATGACTACTAGGGACATAGATTTTGCTGACGAATGTGATAACCTAAGCAATATGTTTGTAAATAGAGGTTATCCCTGGGCACTTGTTATTGAAATTAAGAAAGAGGTTGAGATGAAAAGGCTCTCAGGATATTTTAAATCTATTTTGAACCCACAGGTCTCTCATACCTTAATTGGTCAGGACAATATGGAGGTGGAGAGCTTGAAAAGTGATAAGACCAATTTAGGTATTAGATTCTTATGTACCTTCTCAGTTGACCATCGCTTCATAAGGGACATTTTACAGAAGAATTGGTCAATTATTAGTGAGGATAGGCATTTGACTGACATACTGGGCCCTGTACCGGGTATCACATATAGAAAGGGGTTTTGTTTAAAATCCCTTCTGGAAAGAAATAAAAGAATGGGTCCTAATAGACATAAAGGTATGACTCGATGTGGGACATGCCGTCAGTGTAAAAACACACAAGAAGGAACACAGCTTATGATGAACAAAAAGAGATATAAGGTTATGGGTAACTTCAACTGCGCGTCTAGAGCAGTGGTATATGTAGCCTTATGTAACAAATGCCCGGCCTTTTATATAGGGAAGACCGAAAGGGTGTTACGGAAATGCATATATGAACACCTTTATGCAATATCCAAGATGGACCTAAAAAATGCATTAGCTCGCCATGTTATGGAATATCCAGACCACGTATTTCATTCTTCTGTCCTAAAGCAAGTAGCAACAGACTAAAGTAGTGGCCCTTGGCAGATCAATTTGGAAAAAGAAGAGCTATTTTGGCAAATTAGAACAGGAGCATACATATATCCTGCATTAAATGAGGCCATTTCGTTGACTTGTATACTTAAACACCTGGCCTTAAGGAGATAATGAGTACCCTTGCCATGACCCACTATTCACCTGCTCCTACTGAGGAGACTTTGCTTAGAGTTTAAGTTTTTGAAAAAAAGGGGGGGGGGTTTTACAGACCTTTTACTTTATGCCACATAGTACACATGACAGGCTTATACACCAGCCCGCTCCCTGTAGGGGGAGTTTTAGATCCTAGGTCTTTATAGTTTAGTTACAAGCTATTGTTTTAGCCCAAGTGTGTTGTTGCTCTTTTATCTATGGTAGGTTAAATCTGCACATTTTAGAGGGATGGATGATATATGTTGGTTTGCAGATTTGCACATTTGTGTGTGTATATATATATAGTACTATATACATTTGTAGCGTATTGTATGCTGTTTTTAATGTGTTATTTATGGATAACTTAATGCACAATTTATTATGTAAGATTTAAAAAAATTCTTTCATGAGTTTCTTATGAGTATTTAAAACGTATTCAAAACGGAGGTTTTTAATGTAGGAGGGTCCTCAATTATGAGGTCATTAACAGGGTTAATAAGTACATATTTAAATAAGTTTCTCCCTGCCATTTACTGTTTTGTCTGATGAAGGAAGGATACTAAGCCTTCCGAAAGTCCTTGTTAATAAAGTGCTTACAATACATCTACTACATCGTGATTATTTTCACCTATTGGATTTATTGAATCTTCACCTGCGGACCGTTTCCTTTGTGGTTTTCGTGTTAATCAGTTTGCTTGGCAGTTTTAGTTTGTATGTTTGGTATGGCCAACGTAGGAAGCAGCTTAACGCAGGATCCACTGTTTTCTCAAGATTACATGGGAGAAGCTCACAGCGGAAACGCTAAAGAAGTGGCCGACGAGGCGAAGGCTGACGGCAATTTAACAACTTTGATCCAGCTCTTACTGGGTAGGATGGACATGCTTACCCAGCGTATTGATCAGCTGGACAACGCGGCTGGATTGAATAGTGCTTACCAGGGCCGCACTAGGGACACTGAGGTACGGCATAGCACCAGTAATATAGTAGCAGGAGCTACGACCCAGAACAAGGCAGCGCGACATGCAGGAGGTTTCGGAGGTGGTAATATGGCCGATGTGAGTGCTGAGATGAGTAACCGGAGTTTTACCTCTAACACTGAATCCAGTATACCACCAGGACAAGGGCATATGCTCACGAATAACATCGGATCCACACAAGGTACTGTACCGGAAAATAGCATACATGATTCAGTACCTACTGTGGATTTGTATCTTAATAAGAAAAACTTTTTTAATTCTAATAACAACAGAAGTGAATTGGAGCCCTCTGTAGGAGCTATGTGCTCCGCGTTGAATAACATTAATACATTAATCAGCGACTTTGACTCTAGGCTCTTCAAATGCAAGAAATTGCAATTGGAGATCGCCTACCTGGAAGAATGCCTAGAAAAGAAGATTGTGCCTAAGGGTCTTAGGCAATGGCGCTTCCCGGTAGGTTTAATTGAAGGGTCTCATTTCCACATGCAACTTCTTGACTTATTCGATAGACAGAGTTTCAAGTTCATTAGAATGCTCATTGAGCATTATGAGCAGCAAGTGGAAGGGTTTAGAGTGGAATTAGCTGGTTTGGAACAGAAAATAAAAGAACATCATGATTTTTTAAGATATAAATATGATTATGCTCGTATTTTTACGAGCATAGAGGCTACTACCAATAAACTGTGTGAGAACAAGAGGAAGAAAATAAAGAGGGATGTGCAACAGTATACCACTAAAACAGCCTACCCTAAACCTCCACAAATTGGCGAAGTAAAAAATAAGAATAAGAATAAATTTAACAGAGTTCTTCCTAAAACACATAGACAGGACAACCCTAGAGTGGGACAAGAAGTACAATGTTTAGATGAATTTTTGGTAGAGGAAGACAACACTAATCATGTGCCTATTGATTGTGGGCTTGAATTGGATGATGGACATGGGGTAGTAGGGCAAACTGACGAGACGGATATTGTTTCTGGACGACAATTGGACGTTCCTAATTACGAGGTAGATGCTACAAGGGATGAACATAATCAGGGTTTTTGGCAAGGCCGGAACCCACATCAAATGAACTTGAGGTCGAGCAGGAATGTGACGACGGGGACAAATCTAAGGAGCAGACAGAATCAGGGGAGGAAATGACACCTTTGGAAGGACATCCTACTATAGTGTATAGCACAGAAGGTGACTTTAAGATTTTCAATTACACTACATTAAATATTACCACTGAAATGGTTGACTTTTTCTCCAAGGGCCTGACTTTTGTCCCGGATTCCCATATGGACTTAGTCAAGACAGTTATTGACCTCAAATTATTTGTACGTAAGTTAAATTTAACCACTGTTTTAGGTAAAGGTTCATCACTAGCTAATCCCTTTAGAATAGCTAGTTTGTTCAACCCTCCTTTGGTTAATAATTTAAGAACATTTGAAAAGGCGTGTGAATTGGATCTAAGACATTTGGCAGCTAATAGGATGTGTAATGTCAAAAACAAACTTAACATCTCAGGGGAGCAGCGTGATTTTTTGTTTTTAATCCAGGATTGTAATATACGGGTTATGAAACCCGACAAAGGTAATGGACTTATTTTTATGAACCAGAATGATTATGTAAATGAATTAACCGCACACTTGAGTAAGGGGCCTTATGAGAATATTAGTTTGAACGAAGTAAACAAAGCCCACAATAAAATAAGAACCACAATTGAAGATTTGTTTTTAGAGGAGTTTATAGACCATGACATACATTCTTATTTGAGTGTGTTGGCACCTAGAATGCCTTCCTTTTTTGGGGCCCCAAAAATCCACAAGTCCATTAGTAAACCCCCGTTTAGACCAATTGTTGATAGTAGGGGGTCGATTTTGGTTGCTTGTGCTAAATATGTGGACACTATTCTTAAGCCACTTATTAAAACAGAAAGGCAGATTTGCAAGGACTCGTGGAACTTTTTGGAGAACATTAATAAAATACCTTTTGACCCAAGTTTTATTTTCTTGACTGTAGACATCAAAGATTTATATACAGTCATACCGCAACAGCTGGGTTTAGAATGGTTGAGGACGTTCTTAGAAAATAAAAAGGTTTCACAGAATATTATTTATATAACGGAAACTTTATTGGAGTTGATTTTAAAATACAGTTTCTTTAACTTCAATGGTCTTACTTACAAGCAAACGTCAGGGGTTGCCATGGGCTCCCCGTGTGGGGGAGCGTTTGCTAACTGTGTCATGGCACAGTGGGAAAACACACTCTTGTTTAATAACGAAGTGTTCAAACAGCATGTCGCCTGGTATACTAGGTACCAGGACGACATGTTTTTTCTTTGGAAGGGCCCTTTAGATGGAATAGACTCTTTTATTGAAGACATGAGGACATTTACAGATTTCTTGGATTTTACGTTTGAAGTTAACATTAATGAAATAAATTATCTAGACATATTGCTCAGTAAAGATTACAATGAATCTAGATTTGTCAGCAAGATCTATCGTAAACCCACTTATTCTAATGGGTTTTTACATTTTAGTAGCTGTCACCCTTACCATCAAATAGGAGCAGTCGTTAAAGGACAGATGGTAAAGGCAGCACGTATGACTACTAGGGACATAGATTTTGCTGACGAATGTGATAACCTGAGCAATATGTTTGTAAATAGAGGTTATCCCTGGGCACTTGTTATTGAAATTAAGAAAGAGGTTGAGATGAAAAGGCTCTCAGGATATTTTAAATCTATTTTGAACCCACAGGTCTCTCATACCTTAATTGGTCAGGACAATATGGAGGTGGAGAGTTTGAAAAGTGATAAGACCAATTTAGGTATTAGATTCTTATGTACCTTCTCAGTTGACCATCGCTTCATAAGGGACATTTTACAGAAGAATTGGTCAATTATTAGTGAGGATAGGCATTTGACTGACATACTGGGCCCTGTACCGGGTATCACATATAGAAAGGGGTTTTGTTTAAAATCCCTTCTGGAAAGAAATAAAAGAATGGGTCCTAATAGACATAAAGGTATGACTCGATGTGGGACATGCCGTCAGTGTAAAAACACACAAGAAGGAACACAGCTTATGATGAACAAAAAGAGATATAAGGTTATGGGTAACTTCAACTGCGCGTCTAGAGCAGTGGTATATGTAGCCTTATGTAACAAATGCCCGCCTTTTATATAGGGAAGACCGAAGGGTGTTACGGACATGCATATATGAACAGCTATATACAAGATCCAAGATGGACCTAAAAAATGCATTAGCTCGCCATGTTATGGAATATCCTGACCACGATTTCATTTTTCTGTCCTAAAGCAAGTAGCAACAGACTTAAGTAGTGGCCCTTCGAAGATCAATTTGGAAAAAGAAGAGCTATTTTGGCAAATTAGAACAGGAGCATACATATATCCTGGATTAAATGAGGCCATTTCATTGACTTGTATACTTAAACACCTGGCCTTAAGGAGATAATGAGTACCCTTGCCATGACCCACTATTCACCCGCTCCTACTGAGGAGACTTTGCTTAGAGTTTAAGTTTTTTAAAAAAAGGGGGGGGGGTTTACAGACCTTTTACTTTATGCCACATAGTACACATGATAGGCTTATACACCAGCCCGCTCCTATGGGAGTTTTAGATCCTAGGTCTTTATAGTTTAGTTACAAGCTATTGTTTTAGCCCAAGTGTGTTGTTGCTCTTTTATCTATGGTAGGTTAAATCTGCACATTTTAGAGGGATGGATGATATATGTTGGTTTGCAGATTTGCACATTTGTGTGTGTATATATATAGTACTATATAAATTTGTAGCGTATTATATGCTGTTTTTAATGTGTTATTTATGGATAACTTAATGCACAATTTATTATGTAAGATTTTAAAAAATTCTTTCATGAGTTTCTTATGAGTATTTAAAACGTATTCAAAACGGAGGTTTTTAATGTAGGAGGGTCCTCAATTATGAGGTCATTAACAGGGTTAATAAGTACATATTTAAATAAGTTTCTCCCTGCCATTTACTGTTTTGTCTGATGAAGGAAGGATACTAAGCCTTCCGAAGTCCTTATTAATAAAGTGCTTACAATACATCTACTACATCGTGATTATTTTCACCTATTGGATTTATTGAATCTTCACCTGCGGACCGTTTCCTTTGTGGTTTTCGTGTTAATCAGTTTGCTTGGCAGTTTTAGTTTGTATGTTTGGTATGGCCAACGTAGGAAGCAGCTTAACGCAGGATCCACTGTTTTCTCAAGATTACATGGGAGAAGCTCACAGCGGAAACGCTAAAGAAGTGGCCAAGGCTGACGGCAATTTAACAACTTTGATCCAGCTCTTACTGGGTAGGATGGACATGCTTACCCAGCGTATTGATCAGCTGGACAACGCGGCTGGATTGAATAGTGCTTACCAGGGCCGCACTAGGGACACTGAGGTACGGCATAGCACCAGTAATATAGTAGCAGGAGCTACGACCCAGAACAAGGCAGCGCGACATGCAGGAGGTTTCGGAGGTGGTAATATGGCCGATGTGAGTGCTGAGATGAGTAACCGGAGTTTTACCTCTAACACTGAATCCAGTATACCACCAGGACAAGGGCGCATGCTCACGAGTAATATCGGATCCACACAAGGTACTGTACCGGAAAATAGTATACATGATTCAGTACCCACTGTGGATTTTTATCTTAATAAGAAAAACTTTTTTAGTGCCAATAACAACAGAAGTGAGTTGGAGCCTTTTGTAGGAGCTATGTGCTCCGCGTTGAATAACATTAATACATTAATCAGCGACTTTGACTCTAGGCTCTTCAAATGCAAGAAATTGCAATTGGAGATCGCCTACCTGGAAGAATGCCTAGAAAAGAAGATTGTGCCTAAGGGTCTTAGGCAATGGCGCTTCCCGGTAGGTTTAATTGAAGGGTCTCATTTCCACATGCAACTTCTTGACTTATTCGATAGACAGAGTTTCAAGTTCATTAGAATGCTCATTGAGCATTATGAGCAGCAAGTGGAAGGGTTTAGAGTGGAATTAGCTGGTTTGGAACAGAAAATAAAAGAACATCATGATTTTTTAAGATATAAATATGATTATGCTCGTATTTTTACGAGCATAGAGGCTACTACCAATAAACTGTGTGAGAACAAGAGGAAGAAAATAAAGAGGGATGTGCAACAGTATACCACTAAAACAGCCTACCCTAAACCTCCACAAATTGGCAGTAAAAATAAGAATAAGAATAAATTTAACAGAGTTCTTCCTAAAACACATAGACAGGACAACCCTAGAGTGGGACAAGAAGTACAATGTTTAGATGAATTTTTGGTAGAGGAAGACAACACTAATCATGTGCCTATTGATTGTGGGCTTGAATTGGATGATGGACATGGGTTAGTAGGGCAAACTGACGAGACGGATATTGTTTCTGGACGACAATTGGACGTTCCTAATTACGAGGTAGATGCTACAAGGGATGAACATAATCAGGGTTTTTGGCAAGGCCGGAACCCACATCAAATGAACTTGAGGTCGAGCAGGAATGTGACGACGGGGACAAATCTAAGGAGCAGACAGAATCAGGGGAGGAAATGACACCTTTGGAAGGACATCCTACTATAGTGTATAGCACAGAAGGTGACTTTAAGATTTTCAATTACACTACATTAAATATTACCACTGAAATGGTTGACTTTTTCTCCAAGGGCCTGACTTTTGTCCCGGATTCCCATATGGACTTAGTCAAGACAGTTATTGACCTCAAATTATTTGTACGTAAGTTAAATTTAACCACTGTTTTAGGTAAAGGTTCATCACTAGCTAATCCCTTTAGAATAGCTAGTTTGTTCAACCCTCCTTTGGTTAATAATTTAAGAACATTTGAAAAGGCGTGTGAATTGGATCTAAGACATTTGGCAGCTAATAGGATGTGTAATGTCAAAAACAAACTTAACATCTCAGGGGAGCAGCGTGATTTTTGTTTTTAATCCAGGATTGTAATATACGGGTTATGAAACCCGACAAAGGTAATGGACTTATTTTTATGAACCAGAATGATTATGTAAATGAATTAACCGCACACTTGAGTAAGGGGCCTTATGAGAATATTAGTTTGAACGAAGTAAACAAAGCCCACAATAAAATAAGAACCACAATTGAAGATTTGTTTTTAGAGGAGTTTATAGACCATGACATACATTCTTATTTGAGTGTGTTGGCACCTAGAATGCCTTCCTTTTTGGGGCCCCAAAAATCCACAAGTCCATTAGTAAACCCCCGTTTAGACCAATTGTAGATAGTAGGGGTCGATTTTAGTTGCTTGTGCTAAATATGTGGATACTATTCTTAAGCCACTTATTAAAACAGAAAAGCAGATTTGCAAGGACTCGTGGAATTTTTTGGAGAACATTAATAAAATACCTTTTGACCCAAGTTTTATTTTCTTGACTGTAGACATTAAAGATTTATATACAGTCATACCACAACAGCTGGGTTTAGAATGGTTGAGGACGTTCTTAGAAAATAAAAAGGTTTCACAGAATATTATTTATATAACGGAAACTTTATTGGAGTTGATTTTAAAATACAGTTTCTTTAACTTCAATGGTCTTACTTACAAGCAAACGTCAGGGGTTGCCATGGGCTCCCCGTGTGGGGGAGCGTTTGCTAACTGTGTCATGGCACAGTGGGAAAACACACTCTTGTTTAATAACGAAGTGTTCAAACAGCATGTCGCCTGGTATACTAGGTACCAGGACGACATGTTTTTTCTTTGGAAGGGCCCTTTAGATGGAATAGACTCTTTTATTGAAGACATGAGGACATTTACAGATTTCTTGGATTTTACGTTTGAAGTTAACATTAATGAAATAAATTATCTAGACATATTGCTCAGTAAAGATTACAATGAATCTAGATTTGTCAGCAAGATCTATCGTAAACCCACTTATTCTAATGGGTTTTTACATTTTAGTAGCTGTCACCCTTACCATCAAATAGGAGCAGTCGTTAAAGGACAGATGGTAAAGGCAGCACGTATGACTACTAGGGACATAGATTTTGCTGACGAATGTGATAACCTGAGCAATATGTTTGTAAATAGAGGTTATCCCTGGGCACTTGTTATTGAAATTAAGAAAGAGGTTGAGATGAAAAGGCTCTCAGGATATTTTAAATCTATTTTGAACCCACAGGTCTCTCATACCTTAATTGGTCAGGACAATATGGAGGTGGAGAGTTTGAAAAGTGATAAGACCAATTTAGGTATTAGATTCTTATGTACCTTCTCAGTTGACCATCGCTTCATAAGGGACATTTTACAGAAGAATTGGTCAATTATTAGTGAGGATAGGCATTTGACTGACATACTGGGCCCTGTACCGGGTATCACATATAGAAAGGGGTTTTGTTTAAAATCCCTTCTGGAAAGAAATAAAAGAATGGGTCCTAATAGACATAAAGGTATGACTCGATGTGGGACATGCCGTCAGTGTAAAAACACACAAGAAGGAACACAGCTTATGATGAACAAAAAGAGATATAAGGTTATGGGTAACTTCAACTGCGCGTCTAGAGCAGTGGTATATGTAGCCTTATGTAACAAATGCCCGGCCTTTTATATAGGGAAGACCGAAAGGGTGTTACGGAAATGCATATATGAACACCTTTATGCAATATCCAAGATGGACCTAAAAAATGCATTAGCTCGCCATGTTATGGAATATCCAGACCACGTATTTCATTTTTCTGTCCTAAAGCAAGTAGCAACAGACTTAAGTAGTGGCCCTTCGAAGATCAATTTGGAAAAAGAAGAGCTATTTTGGCAAATTAGAACAGGAGCATACATATATCCTGGATTAAATGAGGCCATTTCATTGACTTGTATACTTAAACACCTGGCCTTAAGGAGATAATGAGTACCCTTGCCATGACCCACTATTCACCCGCTCCTACTGAGGAGACTTTGCTTAGAGTTTAAGTTTTTTAAAAAAAGGGGGGGGGGTTTACAGACCTTTTACTTTATGCCACATAGTACACATGATAGGCTTATACACCAGCCCGCTCCCTGTACGGGGAGTTTTAGATCCTAGGTCTTTATAGTTTAGTTACAAGCTATTGTTTTAGCCCAAGTGTGTTGTTGCTCTTTTATCTATGGTAGGTTAAATCTGCACATTTTAGAGGGATGGATGATATATGTTGGTTTGCAGATTTGCACATTTGTGTGTGTATATATATAGTACTATATAAATTTGTAGCGTATTATATGCTGTTTTTAATGTGTTATTTATGGATAACTTAATGCACAATTTATTATGTAAGATTTTAAAAAATTCTTTCATGAGTTTCTTATGAGTATTTAAAACGTATTCAAAACCGAGGTTTTAATGTAGGAGGGTCCTCAATTATGAGGTCATTAACAGGGTTAATAAGTACATATTTAAATAAGTTTCTCCCTGCCATTTACTGTTTTGTCTGATGAAGGAAGGATACTAAGCCTTCCGAAAGTCCTTGTTAATAAAGTGCTTACAATACATCTACTACATCGTGATTATTTTCACCTATTGGATTTATTGAATCTTCACCTGCGGACCGTTTCCTTTGTGGTTTTCGTGTTAATCAGTTTGCTTGGCAGTTTTAGTTTGTACACTTCCCTGAAAACTATTGTATATGCCTGTGTAAATATTAGTACCTACACATGACCCAGAAACAATCCTTCTGTCTGTGTTCATGGGAAGTACTCATCTGCACATAACCCAGCAGTAATGCTTCTGTTTGTGCTGGTAGAAGTATTCACTTACACACCACCCACCAGTAATGCTTTAGCATGTGACAGTATAATTACTCACTTGTACATAACCCAGCAGTAGTGCTTCTGTCTGTGCTGCTGGAAGTATTCACTTACATACCACCCACCAGTAACGCTTTAGCATGTGCTGGTATAATTACTCACTTGTACATAACCCAGCAGTAGTGCTTCTGTCTGTGCTGCTGGAAGTATTCACTTACACATCACACACCAGTAAAGCTTTAGCATGTGCTGGTATAATTACTCACTTGTACATAATCCAGCAGTAATGCTTTTGTCTGTGCTGGTGGAAGTATTCACTTACATACCACCCACCAGTAAAGCTTTAGCATGTGCTGGTATAATTACTCACTTGTACATAACCCAGCAGTAGTGCTTCTGTCTGTGCTGCTGGAAGTATTCACTTACATACCACCCACCAGTAACGCTTTAGCATGTGCTGGTATAATTACTCACTTGTACATAACCCAGCAGTAGTGCTTCTGTCTGTGCTGCTGGAAGTATTCACTTACACATCACACACCAGTAAAGCTTTAGCATGTGCTGGTATAATTACTCACTGTACATAACCCAGCAGTAATGCTTCTGTCTGTGCTGGTGGAAGTATTCACTTACAGACCACACACCAGTAATGCTTTAGCATGTGCTGGTATAATTACTCACTTGTACATAACCCAGCAGTAGTGCTTCTGTATGTGCTGCTGGAAGTATTCACTTACACATCACACACCAGTAAAGCTTTAGCATGTGCTGGTATAATTACTCACTTGTACATAACCCAGCAGTAGTGCTTCTGTCTGTGCTGGTGGAAGTATTCACTTACACATCACACACCAGTAAAGCTTTAGCATGTGCTGGTATAATTACTCACTTGTACATAGCCCAGCAGTAATGCTTCTGTCTGTGCTGGTGATAATGTCTGCACATCTCCCAAAGGCACTGCTTGTGGCTGAACTTACAGCAAGTATTGTACCCCAACAGTTAATGAATTCTTACACATACATTAGCTGTGGCTGGGAAAATAAGGCAAATCACAATGTTCAGTCATGGAGAGGATTAAAGATGCATTACTAAGCACAAGACATGTTTTATGCAGCTGACAAGATTCCTGTATACCTAGACTAGAAACTGATGAGGTATATATTGGACCATTGTTCACTGACTCTTCTCTTCCAAATGTGAGAATGTTCTTACATTGTAATGCCTCTCCCTTCACAGAAATGCTAAGCACGAGGTAACACCCTCCATATTTTCAGTTGCTCCATCTTCCTCTCCGTATGGGCCAATATGGCTGCAGTAATTGGAGCCTGAACTAAGAGGTAATCCCACGTACTATATTTTTACAAGTAATGGAGCTGTGAGGGGCTCAGCTTCTTTTGACTGTGAGGAAAAAGATAATGAAAACAGCAGCATCGTTTTTTATTTATTTTCTATTTTTTCAAATGCCATTTTATCCACTTACTGTTTCATTGAGTAGAATTTCTCATTACATTTTGCATTGGCAGGGTTGCTGTATGTTGATGTTTTATTAGTTGTTTAGAGCCGGTTTGAAGTTATTCTTTGCGTTGGTGGGGGGCTTCTTCATAGGTCATTTACATAAGCAGAAAGAGGTGTAATCATTGTTGTAGACCACTACAAACTTGTCCAGACTTCGTCAGAGATGCTGGTGCTGCTGGACTGGTGGGCCTGTCTTCTTCCAGTCAAGGGCATTTGTGTTTGACACTCTTGCTCTACTGTACCCTAGTGTCAGCTAGACTTTGAAAACTGGACTATAATCAAATCTTAACTGCAGTCATTACAAGTGCACTTCCTAACAACAGGTATACATTGAAGTGTCTTTTATGTACCATCTATCCTCCAGAGACAACTCATGAGCTTCCAGCTCTTGTATACACACCTTCCCTCCATATATGCACATGCACAGAACGTCCATAGTCCTTATTTTTGTTGTCTTTTCGATGACACTTCAACAGACTGATGTCATATGCTAGAAATGTACAGACAACCCAAGGTACAATGTGACTTGTGTCCTACAAGGAGGTGAGATGACTCACCAGTCACTTGCATTTTCAGTAGTCCCCAACATCTTCAATTCCTAACTTTGTAAGCTCATTTGCTGCTGTATTAAATAATATGTTCCCTCACCAAAACAAAAGCCAAATTTGTAGTTCCTGACAGAGAAGAGCATAACTGAATGTTTCTTCACACTGCAGGCTAGCTGTCAAGTCAACACCTTACATTTGACTTTATCAAGGCTCTGCTGTACCACTGACTAGATATACATTAGCTACCGCTGCAGAGATTTCAGTACCATTTGAGTCAGTGAGGGTAAGTTGTTTAAATGTCATCACTTATGTTTCCTTCTATCCACTTTTATTGGTTAAAAACCATGAAATGTCAGGAGTGAGCCCTGTATTTATTTCTGTCAGATGTCTGCAGTAAATCTGCAGGTGGCTCTATCAATACCTTCTCCATCTCCAATAACAACCTGTGATCACCTGCATTAAGAAACAGAATTCTAGATTTCATCAGTGTAGAAGTATTACCTTTTCTAGTCAGCTTTAGCATACATTTACACAGTAAAATCTTGTAACAGTGATTAGGAGCATTCATTTAACATAAATGCCTTTAAATGTTCCCGTGTTAATCTTATTTTCAGTCTGTGTTGGAAGTACTACTTGAAGATTGCTCAGACCTTGTCCTCCTCCACTACAGCACCCTATGAAAGAAAACATTTCTTTATATTGGCCATCAGTTGCCATGACTCCCAAAATACACTCATCTTAAAATTGTTGTTACTCTTATATACAGCTCTTTTGCAAAAATGTGCTTCTGTCTTGTAATAGTAGCCTATAAAGTACCTGATCATTTTATTCATTTCTGTATCCATCATTAGCCTTTTGTAAACACTTCGAGTGATTTAATTTAGTCTTTTCTTATATTCATGTGATTTCTCTTGCTCACCTAAAACCACTTAATTTGTTCTCTTCATAAGGATGGTCCGCCTTATGACTATATATTAGTGAAACTATAGTATTTAGAAGATATACGCGTACTCCAGTATTTGTGCTTGTAAATATGAAAGCTGATTTGTTTCTTCTACGTGAGTTATCTGTAACAAATTATTCACTTTTATGTTCATAACATAAGACCATGGAGGTTGGAGCTTTAGGGGCACATTCAACGGTGCCTGGAGTATATGTGTATAAGAATTAAAAAAGACATTTAGACTAGTACCATAGTCACAGAAATGAGACATTCAGACATGCAGAAGGAATTACTTATCCTGGACATCTATCTTCCAGGTAAACCACCACAAGGCAGAATGGAACAGAATTTCCCTGTTGAGATAACAGCATGCTAGCTGATGTGTATACATAGGGTGACCATATTAAACTACATGAACATTTGGAACCTGGGAGAACTTATGACAACCCTCTTTCTCTCTAGCTGTCTCTCTCTTGCTCTCTTTTGCTTGTGACTTGTGAATACTCAGGAGTCTTTATACACATGGCCTGCTGTACAGGACAGAGCATAACACTATGCAAACCCCTTGGAAAGGCAGACAATACAGTTGAAGTCAGGTAAGAAAGTTATCAACTGAAAAACATAATAACATTCTGGAAAACAAAAAGGGAAATAATGTGATTGAGCTTTTAGAGTCTCACCTACATTGCCAAGGAAACAGTAAGTTAAGCAAACCCTCAGGTAGGTAGAACAATCAGAGACATGCTATAGGAACAGTGGATGGAGCTTTTGCACCAGACATTCCTTGTTTTGTTTGAACATGTGTATAGCTTAGATCAGAAAAAGCATAACCAAAAATCATTATTTAAGTGTTGATTTATGCCAAATATATTCCCAATACCTGTGTAGACTGGTTTCCTAACTTAAAACAATGAACATCAATTATTTTACTGTGACAAATAATATCATTAACAGATGGAAATTCTGTGATGTTGAACTGTCAGCTGCTTAAACATCATTATCTTTGCAGACTTCAAAGATCAAGGCGTTCGCTTTATAAGGCCCTGTAAACAGTAACCAGAATGCATTTGCTGACATTTTCTCTTGCTTTGACTTGATGTAGCTAACTCTGATTGTGTCATAGGGCTTTGAAGAATTTCAAGACATTAAGACAACATATTCTGTTCTTCTCTAATGTAGTTTGAGATAATATCAATGTATGAATAATAAAAACAACCCTTTGGTGTGTTTCAAAGGTATACAAATTATTAGATGTGCTAAATTGAAAATGTCCCTGTAATTATGAATGCCATGGAAAACAAGTGTACATATACCTGAAAGTTTAATTGTTAAATGTTCAAAAAAGTGATCAGTATCTAATCTCATGATAATGAAAAAAAACATATTACATCCTTAGGTCTATAGTGCGAACTTAGAATGCAGTCTGCTAAAAGTTTATTCTACAGATGAGCTGACAGTTCATCTGAATGAAAATTTGTAATCCACAATGCACAGCAATGAAGAAGAGGGGAAAATAGGTAAACCTAGTTTTATTTCCACCATGAGTATTCCTTTTGTTTTTCCCTGTGGTCTTAGTTTTAATATACTTAAATCTGAAAGTATCTGCATAAGTAATGAAGTTAAGGAGTAAATCCATTCACACTGCCCAGGGCTTTTATTCAACACTCATTTGGGTTTGTAGAGAAAACTTTTGATAGATTCCTTTCTTTGAATTTTGGCTAATTCAACTCAAATCCATATAATGCAAATGAGGCTCATTTCTCAGATCAAATGATAAGAATAAATCTTCCTACATAATACAACGTTATTTAGAATTCACTATGTAATAGCAGAAACACTTTCCTCAAAACTAGGAAATGTAGGTTCAAATACTGTAATTCTGCTGTTTGTTTTTTTTTGTTTGTTTTTGTTTTTTGTCTTTTTTCATGTATATTTTGTTGACAAAAGTTAATGCTACTAGCTCAGTAGTATCTTTTCACTGAAGACCTGAAGTGGCGTTTATACTTTTTCTAGGGGAAATTTGACCAGAATACTGAGTTAATTCACCAACAGTTTTCACTAAGTGAAAATGGATCTTTTGTATCAACCAGCCACCTACATTATCACCAACTCAGATAGATGTGATTCAATTTAATAGTTCATGTGAATGAAAGTACTCTCAGGAATACAGCACCCCCCCCCCCCCATGTTGCACTGCAGTGTCAGTAGAGGAAAAATTAATCCAAACATCTGATGTGGGAATAGAACTCATAAATCTCTGATCACATACCATTAAATAAGAGCTGGCTGACTGGTGAGCTATTGGCAATGACATAATACTGCAAATGTTGGATCCAGATCAAGGCAACTGTTTGCTAAGAGTTAAGAAAACTTTTCAAAATATTACAGAGATTCTGGCAACAACTAATATTAATTTCAGAAAACTATAACCCAGGTAGCATGCATAAATGGGCGTGCCTTCGTTGAAAGTTGGGCGTCGAGCTGGCACCTCGGCGTTTCGTAAAAATCTACTGCCAATCATTAGCGGACCGGAGTTCCACTGTGGCGACCCCTTACCGGGAAAAGCCGAAAGACAAACAACAATAGCCCAGGTAGTGTTATCTGATAATATGCAACTGAGTAAGAGAAAGCTAAAGATTTAGAAATCATGATACAGAGAAAATCCCAGATCACATAAAAATGCAGTCTGCTAAATGTTTATTCTACAGATGAGCTGACAGTTCATCTGAACGAAAACTTGTAATCCAAAATGCACAGCAATGGAGACGAGGGGAGACTAGGTAACCCTACTTTTATTTCCACCATGAGTAATCCTTTTGTTTTTCCCTGTGATCTTAGTTTTAATATACTTAAATCTGACAGTATCTGCGTATGTACTGAAGTTGAGGGGTAAATCCCTCTCACTGTGCCCAGGGCTTTTATTCCACACTCATTTGGGTTTGTAGAGAAAACTTTTGATAGATCCCTTTTTTTGAATTTTGGTTAATTCATCTCAAATCCATATAATGCAACTGAGGCTCATTTCTCGTTATTTAGCATTCACTATGAAACACTTTCCTCAAAACTAGGAAATGTAGGTTCAAATACTGTAATTCTACTGTTTGTTTTTTTTTTTTTTTTTTTTGATTTTTGTCTTTTTTCATGTATATTTTGTTGACAAAGTTAATAATACTAGCTCAGTAGTATCTTTTCACTGAAGACCTGATGTGGCATTTATACTTTTTTAGGGGAATTTTGACCAGAATACTGAGTTAATTCACCAACAGTTTTCACAAAGTGCAAATGGATATTTTATATCTACCAAAGTCGCCTACTTTATCTCCAATTCAGGCAGATGTGACTCAGTTTAATACTTCATGTGAATGACAGTACTCTCAGGAATGCAGCACCCCTCCCTCCCCCTCCCATGTTGCACTGCAGTGTTGGTAGAGGAAAAATTAATCCAAACATCTGATGCGGGAATAGAACTCATAAATCCCTGATCACATACCATTAAATAAGAGCCGGCTAACTGGTGAGCTATTAACAATGACATAATACTGCAAATGTTGGATCCAGATCAAGGCAACTACACGTATTTACTTGTTTGCTAAGAGTTAAGAAAACTTTTCAAAATATTACAGAGATTCTGGCAACAACTAATATTCATTTCAGAAAACTATAGCCCAGGTAGTGTTATCTGATAATATGCAACTGAGCAAGAGAAAGCTAAAGATTTAGAAATCATGATACAGAGAAAATAAAATCCCAGCTCACATATAAATGAGCTATAATTAAAGCACATTAAATTCTAGATTGCTTAGGTAACAAATTAATAGCAGTAAAATCATCTTATGATAATAAAAGTCACTAGTGTGAATTATTTAGAAAAGTATGGTACCAGAGTCCAGCTATACTTTATACTAAAGGCTATTAATTTCATAGGACAAGGCTATCCATTAGAGTTGTTGCCTCACAATGCTTATTTATTACTTTTATTCATTTATCATTTGTTGACTTGATTAGTACCACTAAACTAGCAACCTCTTTTTTGTAGAGACCAACGGTGGTATTTATACTGATGAGGGGCAGTTTGATCAGGGTGCAGGTGAATTTCCCCACCTCTATTTGAAAAGTGTACCTTTTATATCCGCCTAAACTACCACCAACTCAGGCAGATCGAACCCTGGATTAATGTCATACACAAAGATGACACAATCAGGAATGAAGCACCCTTAATGCTGCACTACAGTGTCAGAAGTGGAAAAAAAAATCACCTGGGCTTGGAAGAGAGCCCACAGCCTTCTCATCACTGAGGATCAAATATGAATGCTTTACCTAGACACTGACATTTGACTTCCTATTTCAGCTCTCTGCTGGCATGTTATATGAAGCCTGCACATCCTCCTAATGTCCACATGAATTTTGATGGGTGCCCCAATCTTCTTTGGCAGTAGATAGATGTACTGTGTGTGAACATGTATGTATTCTGCAATGGAATAGTTCCCCATTCTGGACCTGTTTTTGTCTTCACCCACTAAATGTCCTGTTAGTTTCTGATTCCTCCCCCAAACCTGAACTGGGTTAATTGGGTCAGCAGAGAATAAACTGAATGAATGAATGAATGAATGAATGAATGAATGAATGAATGAATGAATGAATGAACGAAGCTCAAGTGAGTGTGCTAAACAAGAAGATAAGCATGTTCCAGGATCAATAAGGGATGGCTTAAGACGGAGACTTATATCCTGTCAAATATGAAAACTATAACAGGGATTAAAGATCAAAAGTTTTATCTGCTTTAATAAGAACATGATTACCTGGAGTCATAGTAAAAAATAAAGCTTTAATAACAAAAGATAGATATATGTGGGAAGTTGTAATTGAAATGCTAATGGTTTGTGAAATAAACTTCCAAAAATATGATCGCTCTAAGCAAAGTACATTGATTTAAGAGAAAATGGAAGGGACTATTTGCTAGTGAGGTACAGTTAAAGAATGGTATATAGGAAGTTGAAATGATATTGGTCAAAAAACTGGAAGTGATAGAATAAGAAGTTATGTCTTACCATAACGTTCCATGTTAGTTGTCTTCTTCTCACCTTCTTTCTTGCTGGATGGGTTCCGGCCTATACTATAGCTCGAGAGCTATTTTTACCGGCTTGAGGCAGCCCTATATCCCACAATACCATGCGCTAACTCCCCAGATCTCGTTTGGAAGCTAAGACATAGTATAAAACGTAATATAATAATAATATTATAGGTTCATAGGTTCATAGGTTCATACTAGGCTATCTCTGCCCTGGGGCAATTATAAGCCTAGCCCGATTTTGTATGGCTTACGCCACCCCTTGATTTGAGTATACTGTGCCCTTTTTAAGGTTTAGTTTACTGTGCCTCTGTCTAATAGTGACACGGGAGTAATCCCTGGGACAAACCTACGATCCCCCATCCACTTATCGAGATTCTTCTTGAAGAGATTCAGTGAGGTGCTCTGCCTCACATGAACTGGAATTCTATTCCAGAGCGAAGGGAGCCTCTGGGTTATGAACCTGTCCCTCCAGCAAGTTCTATTTATTTCTGTGCTGAGGTTCAAGTCCCTCGTGTGGCTCTAAGGGATTTAGATTTACTGAGGTGGAGCATGTCCATTAATTCTGGATTTGACATAGCTTTGTATGTCAGGCATAGATCGCCAGTAGGCGGTATGCAACTGAGTAGAGCTGGAGTTTTTAACCGAGCAGCATATGGCATCTGTTTGAGACCCTTGAACCTTTTGGTGAGATACTTTTGGGGTCTTTCTAATTGCTGCAGGTGTCGGGTAAGGTACATCCCAAAAGGGGCATTGTATTCTATTATGGGCCTGATGAGGGGTGAATAACACGATTACCTCTCTTGATCTAGATGTGAAACCCTTCGTGATGAGGTGGGCTATGTAGAAGGTCTTTCTAACCACTTTGGCAATGTGGTTTTCAAAGGAGAGATTGCTATCAACTTGGGTCCCCAGGTCCCTAATAACTTTCTCTGTACTTAATGGGTTTCCGCCTATGTGGTAATTTGTGGGCACATTGTTTTTGCCAAAGGGTATGACTATAGATTTTTTGGCATTTAGCTTTAAACCATGGCGCTGGCACCAGTTATCTGTCTCTGTGAGACCTTTCTGAAGGATGTTTGTGTCAGCTGGAGAGTTGATTATGGCGCCCAGTTTGCAGTCGTCTGCGAACTTGGTGAACCTTGGTTATAATCCTTTTTTTTTTTTTTTTTTTACGAGTACAGGTTACCTGCTAGTAACACTAAAGATACCATGAAAGACGCAACATATTGTATCTCCAGAAATGGAAGGACTCAGAACCTCAAGTCTATCCAGGCTAGGGGCAGGAGGAGTGCGCAAGAAAGAAGGTGAGAAGAAGACAACTAACATGGAACGTTATGGTAAGACATAACTTCTTAATGTTAAGTTGTCATTCTCGCCTTCATTCTTGCTGGATGGGACATCGTCCCTAGCATCTTAGTCCTGGGTGGCTCAATGGAACAGACTCCTGAGTACAGTGGAACCAAAATCAGCTCTATTTCTGGGGGCTAGATCAAGCTTGTAATGGGCAATAAAGGTATGTTTGGACACCCTTGTAGCTGCTGCACAAATGGCATCTAGTAATAACCTTGCTTGAAAAGCCATTGAAGTTGATAGTGCCCTGGTTGAATGAGCTTTAGGCCTACAGGGCAGTTGCCTGTGTCTCAATTCATAGATCAAGGTAATAATAGATGTCAGCCATCTGGAAAGAGTAGCTTTCGATACTGGAAGCCCTTTCTTGCCTGTAGCATAAGAGAGGAAGAGCTGGTCTGACTTTCTGAATTGTTTTGTCCTGTCTAGGTAATACCGTAATTGGCGATGAACATCTAATGAATGTAATTTTTGTTCAGCCCTGTTGGTATAGTCTGGGAAAAAGACAGGCAAATCAATGGAGTGGTTTAGATTTGCTTCTGATAACACTTTTGGTAGGAAGGAAGGGTTTGTTCTGAGATTTACCCTATCTTTATGAAAAACCAAATAGGGAGGACGGACAGACAAGGCTTGAAGTTCCGATACCCTTCTGGCAGATGTTATAGCTACTAAAAACAGCATTTTCCAAGAAAAAAGTTTGAGGGAGCAAGAAGTTGCCGGTTCAAAAGGGGGTAGAATTAGTGAAGTTAGAACTAAATTCAAATCCCATTGTGGGGGTGGATCTTTGACTGGAGGTCTGAGCAACAAAATGCCCTTGAGAAAGGCTTTACAGAGTTTGTGGGACATAATATTTGCTTCTGAGAGTCCAACATGAAAATTAGCAATGGCCGCTAATTGTACCCTGATAGTGGCCGATGATGACCCCGAATGAAAAAGCTCCACCAGAAAGTCTAGAACCTCATGAATGGGTGCATGGAAAGGATCTAAGGATCTAGTTTGTGCCCAGTGTGAAAAACGCTTCCATTTACTCGCATAAGTCTTCCTAGTATTGGACTTATGGGAAGCCAGAATGATATCACGGACAGGAGGAGAAATAAGGGGAAGCCTGGCTATGGCTGGAAGTGGAGCAACCAAGCTGTGAGGTTGATGGAATGTAGAGACTGATGCAGCTTGCCCGTGAGGTGGGTCAACAGATCTGGAAGGGGTTCCAGATGCCAAGGCTGTTCCAGTAGGTATTTGTGCAGGAACGGGAACCAAACTTGTCAAGTCCAAAACGGGGCAATGAGGATCATTTTGGATCTCAATGCGGTTGCTTTCTGAATTAGTTGCGGGATCAATGGAAAGGGAGGAAAGGCATAAAGAAGACCCCGGGGCCAAATGTGAATCTCTGAGGGGCTGGCCTGGTAGAGGAAAAAGTGCGAAGAAGTCGAGGCACTTGCTGTTTTATGGAGTTAGCAAGGCTGGCCCCACTTCCGAAAAATTCCGTCTACTACCGCTTGATTTAGAGACCACTCGTGAGGCATGAGGATAGTTCTGCTCAATCTGTCTGCTATGACGTTGGACTTCCCGGGGATGTGCGTTGCTATCAGAAACCGTTGAGATGAAATTGCCCATTGCCAAAGTCTGAGTGCTTCTCGACAGAGGGGATAGGACCTTGTTCCGCCCTGCTTGTTTATGTACCACACCACAGACATATTGTCCGTTTGAATTGCTATAGTCCCTGTGGGAAGAGAGCTCTGAAGGGCCTGCAACCTCAAAAGCACTGCCCTCATCTCCAGGACATTTATGTGCAGGTGGCATTCTGACTGTTGCCAAGTGCCCTGGACCATCCTGCCCTGATAATGCCCCCCCCCCCACCCAATCAGGGAGGCATCCATTGTGACAGTGGCAACTGGAGGGGGGAAAACAAAGGGTCTGCCCTGAAAAAGCTGAGGGGAAACCATCCACCAGGAGAGATGTTTCTTGCAAGATGGTGTTATCAAAATGTTGTGGGTCATTGGCAGCTGCTGAAAGGACCACTGAGAAAACAGCATCCACTGAAGGAGTCTCATGTGGAAGCGGGCTAATGGAAGTAGAAGAATCGCGCCATGAGGCCCAACACTTTCAATACTAGCTTGACTTGGACTCTGCTGGGCTGAAACAGGAGCTGAACATTCCGCCTTATGTCTGTCACTCTCTGAGGTGGTAATGTTGCAGACATTTCTGTGGTGTTTAATACGGCGCCTATAAAGTTTATACATTGACAAGGTGACAAGGAGGACTTTGCAAAATTTATAGAAATACCCAGGCTGTTGCAAAGATGGATAGTATAATCCCTGGCCATTATGAGATCCTGTTTGGTGGTAGCGGAAATGAGACAGTCGTCTAAGTATGGAAACACCTGGAATCCTTTTTGTCTCAGGTGAGCCGTGACTACTGCCAAACATTTGGTGAACACCCGGGGGGCTGTGGTGAGACCAAAGGGCAGGGCCCTGAATTGAAAATGACTGACTCCCAGCGGAGAAACCTCCTGGAGCGCCTATGTATTTTTATGTGGTAGTACGCGTCCTGGAGGTCTAACGAGCACATCCAGTTGTCTCTGCCCAAAAAGGGTAGAATGGACTGCAGTGTTACCATCCGAAATTTTGTGTTTAATACATAGTTGTTTAACCTGCTGAGGTCCAAAATGGGTCTCCAATCTCCTGTCTTTTTTGGTACCAAAAAGAATCTGGAGTAGATTCCGGATCCTAGTTGATCTGCTGGGACTGCCTGGATGACTCTTTTGTTTAACAGCTTTTTGATTTCTAGCTGAGCTTGACCCCTTTGTGCGGGTGGTACGTCTGGTAGGGGTTTTGGCGGCTGTACCGGAGGGAAAGTGAGAGGAATTTTGTAACCCTCGGATATGATCTTCTGTACCCATGTGTCTTGAGTGATGGATTGCCAGGCTTCCGGGTACAGAGATACTGCCTCGGCAGCTCAGGGATGGTGAAAGGGTTGGTCAGGAAAGATTCCTGGAACCCTGGTTTGTGGACCCCTCTGCCCCTGGGGCGTCTGTTATTATTCCCCTCTGCCTCTAGGGGAAATTCACCACGCGGCAGGTGCGACTCCCTGTGGTTTATGGAACCACATCTTTCCACCCTCTGTCCTTTAGGATAAGGTCTAGAAGGCGTGGAAAACGGACTCCCATGGCAGAGAGAGTCTTACCAACTTGCTCACATCTGGTGAGGGTATTCTTCACCTGAGGCCCGACAATTCGAACCGGGGTGTTGGTGAAGGACGCTTGAAGGGGGGCAAAGTTACAGAGTCGCATCCAAGCATGGCTGCATAAGAGATTAGCCGCATGGAGGAGTTAACAATGGAGTTCAGGGTAGCCAGCTGAGAGTTTATTTTGTCCTTAAACCCCGCATCAGAAGGATCCTGTACCGTTTCACCCAGCTCTGTGAGCAAGTCTCTTTGAAGGCGGGTGAAATGACATAAATAGTTCAAAATGTCGCTGAAGCAAAGGTCCGCTTTTGCCCGCCTGTCCATGGTCCTGGACTCTTTGTTAGGAGGATGAACAGGTACAGAAGGATCAGCTAATTCCTTCTTAGTGGCTGCTGCTACCACCATAGCATCAACTGAAACACCTTTGGTGAGAAAGGATTTGTCATCTGGTGCAGAAATAAATTTAGAAGGCCTCCTAGGGGTAGGTTCCATTGAATCAGGAGCTGCCCATGCCTTTCTAGCCACTACCTCCATTAGTGGGTCAAAAGGGGGAGACACCCAGGAGGTGGAAGGTCGAGATCCAAAGGCGTCAAGGTAAACCAACTCATCCTCGGAAGGTTTGAGAGTGGACCAATTTCCCCTCTGTCTTAGGATCTCCAGGATGTCTGAAAAGGAAACATCCTCAGAGGGGGATCTGGGGGAACCCTCCGATTCATCCAAGTCGGTGTCCGACGTGACAGACTCGGGGAGTCTATGTGCTTCCTCTTGCACTTTCTTTTCCTAGGGGGTTCCCCTGAAACTTCAGGGGAACCCTCGGAAGAGGAGGAGACACCCAAAGTGGGTACCTTATGCTTTGGATCTCTGCTGTCAGGTATAGGAGGGTGGCCAGAGACCGTAACAGGCACTACAGAGGGAGGAGCCGCAGAACTTAACCTTGGAGTGGACACTGGGTCCAGCACACTCCTCATCACCTCGAGGCTCCCTATCAGACACCAAAGGTAGCCCCGGCTCGAGGCCGGAACCCCGGAACCGACAGAGAAGGCTCCGAGAATGATGTCGGGCTGAACTAATCAGAGCCGGCTCCGAGAGGGAGAGCAGGGTCGGACAAGGGTCCGATGCAACTCCTTGTAGCCGGCAATGGAGTCCGCGCGGACCTCTCCATGGACGGAACCAATAAAGAGGTCGGAGCTGGATCGAACTCGAGAGATGAGTCGGAGGAGGAATGGATAACTGTATCGGCGAGCCACAGTCTGGTGAGATGGGCTCTGAAGCATTTGGGCCAGCCTGAGATTTTATGAGTCTACTGACCACCCTCTCGATGTTGTGATCAGAGAGCCTGGAAGACCTCGATGAATGAGTCCTATGACTGGGACCTCGGAGCCGATCTGACAGACTCTAAAGAAGGGGACTCTAGAGCTTGCTGGGGCCGCTCGATGATGGTTTCGAACCCACTTTGCTTGCCTCGAGCCAGCGGAACCGAGGTCGGAGCGAGAACACCAGCCCTCGGCTCAGAAGCTGGAGCCAAGGGTTTGGCGTTTTGATGACTTCCCAAGCCAGACTTGGACGGGAGTCATCAGGAAGCCCCTTAGAATAAGCTTGTTACGCCTTTCCTGCAGGACTCTTGAACTAAATCCGTGACAAACGGAACAAGAGTCCTGCAGGTGTAAAGGCCCCAAGAAGTGTGACCGTCTGTCAGAGACATTTTCTGACAGCACGAGTCACACTTCTTGAACATATTTGGACATTGCCCTAAGACAGTCACTCAATCAGCACACACACTCACTCACTTACACACAAGAGGGAGATGAGGGGGCTGACTAAAACAACAACACACACACACACAGAGGTGAGTAAACAGAAAAACTAAAGCCTGTAGGCCTGATTATAAAAGTTAACTACAGGGGTGGGTAGGGCTTACAAAACAAACACTATTAAGTATAATATCGATAGGGAACAAAAGTAGGGAAAAAAACCTAATAAACTACCTCAAAAAATTAGAAACTTGTTGAAAAAATCCTTTACTGACCTGAGCCAGTAAAAAAGGCAACCTCGCAGCAAAGCGGCAAACGAGATCTGGGGAGTTAGCGCATGATATTGTGGGATATAGGGCTGCCTCGAGCCGGTAAAAATAGCTCTCGAGCTATAGTATAGGCCGAGTCGGAGCCGAGGATCGGCTCTGAACCCATCCAGCAAGAATGAAGGCGAGAATGACAACTTAACATCAGAACATCTGAAGAAATAAACTCTAAAGACTTCTGTTTCTTCGTAAACATACAGTTTTCTTAACGAATACTTGTTGAGCATTGTGTGGTAATTGTAAAACTTAAAACAAAAATCTTCATACCAGCAAAGCAAAGTCAGAATGTAAGATGAGCAACATTTGCACTTAAGGTTATTATTATACCAGTAATATGTGCCAGGAGGTCGGTAGAGTGGAATGTAATCCTGACTAAATAGATTTTGTCATGAGGAATTACTTCTGAGGCCACAGTGGTGAAAATACCATGTAACATTGTTTTGCATGCCTGTTATTGTTGTTATTATGATAAAGAAAAACAGCAGTTATAAAATTTTGGAATAAGCATTAATTTAACATACTCCTGGTACCTCAGCACAGCCTTCCAGAGAGATAAAATCAGCAAGAAAAAAGCCACACCATAAAGAAGAACTGTTAGTCTATTAGAAGTTATTCAGTTTGCACATGTTGTCAATCACTTTGATAGGCTTAATGGCAAAAACAATATTCTGCCATGCATTCTTACAGTTGCATTGCAAAAGCAGTAGTTTATGCCTTTACAGTCCTTGTGATGTGTTCTCCATAAGTGAGACAATTAGAAAATGTAAAGGCAGGCTGCAAGGACATGCAACAAATATAAAAAAGTAAATAAATAAATAACAGACCTGACAAGTCTTTGGCTGTGCATTTTGGTAAAGTAAATAACTGACGTATGATGTCTTGAAACCAAGGGTGTTAAATTCTGAATAAAACTGGAGATAATTAATTGTTTAATTGTTTCACTTGACTCTACCATTCAGAAACCATGTCCAAAGGACACGTCCAGCAAGTTGTGTTGGAACCACTGAATGTGGCTTCTGAATGTTTTTTAGTACTTTTATTACCTTGAATGACATATCTCTTGTTTATTTGTTATTTCTTAATTGTCTTTTTTATAACAGTGTGGTTTAGCCAAAGCCTGTGTCTACCCTTACTCTCATGTTTGGAGGTCCTAATCTAAAGCATACCCATGGCCCTAATCCTATCCATACACATTACAGAGACAAAACCCCCTTTTCCTAATAGTACCACAATACAGATGATGTGAGTTTTCAAGCTTTAGTGGTCAGTGTTATTTCCATTGAGTTTTCTTGTGTTCGGTCTTTTGCAGTTGGTATTTCACTTTGGGAAAAAATGTACTGGTTTATTGTCAGGCAATCACTGATACATACACCATTCTCAATCCCATGCAGAGAAAGCCTACAATTGGCATGAAAGCTGAGCAGGAATGTAGTTGAAGTGCTTGAGTGGCCAAAGTCCATATTGAAGCACTTCGACATTGCTCTGTAATAAGCATCTAAGAAACCATTCAAGTAAACACCATGTGTGCAATCTTGCACAAAATGATAGCATCAAATCATAGTAGCTTTCCAGTCCAAAGTATAGGAGGTCAGCCTCATGAATCCCGGATAACTGAGGAGGAACAGAAGTTGGGAACATCATCTGTGTGTAATGAAGAGTTATAAGAAAAAGACCAACAAAACCTGAGTGAAAAGAATTCTCAGTATTTTTACCATTACGTAATATGGCAAGGTCTGCTGCAAATCTATGTGCCGTGACATGCCATCACATAAATCACATCAATGGATAAAACGTGATATGCACACAGATAATGCTACCTCCCTATGGCACACACATGTCCTAATCACATTAGACAGCAGGCATACTCTCTACAAAACATATGTTGTACAGTAGGTATTATAGTCATCATCTGTGCACTTATCAGGAGGCGCACAGGCAAGAAGCCACAGCACATATAGAATATGTGGGACACCAAAACTCATGCACTTGTTCTCAGCCTGTGACACAGATGCCAAGGATATGATAGAAATTTGACATCATAACTGGTTACTCCATGGGGTGAACCCTACGTCTTGACAGGGAACCATCCTCATGACCAGGAGTATGTGTAGCCATAGCTGGGCTACACAGCTCTGAGTAAAGATGCACTTGGTGAAGAAGGCACTAGAGCCTAGTGGTGTACCACAGTGGGTGTGCATTCTATGCATTGTAAGCTTGCAAAATTATAAATCAAAGTCTGTGTTTCTATAGTTACGCCCTGACTCTGATACCAGGGATTATTCACCCCAGTCATGGTAGTCTCTAACACATGATGGAGATGACCGATGGTATTGGTATTGTCAGGTGTGTGTATGACCTGTATCACCCCAATCCATAATCATGATGAGGGGGCATGCCCAACCTCACAGGACTAACTACCATGGAGTCATTGAACTATTCTGCAGCTCCATAAATTATATCCCTGGCTGCTGTCATAGAAGTCCTGCATACAATCTGAAAGGTTGATAAATGTGCAAATATCATACAGAATTTAATCAATATTCACACCACCAGGTTAGTTGCCCAACACAATGCGTCTGAAATTATCCAGGTGCAACTAACACTAGGTAAGACTGCAATCCAAATTGTAGCTTGCTACAGATCCCCCACCATGCCCCAAGATTCTCACTACACCTTTCTAAATATACTGGAAAATATTAATATACAACTAAACACCCTAATACTGGGTGATTTCAACTACCCTGCCATTAACTGGGAAAACTACTCGTGTACCAACACCTTTGCCCAACCAGTTCTTGGAATTCATAAATTCCAATGCCCTGGATCAACTAATCCATAGTCCCACCAGGGGCTCCAATATCCCAGACCTGGTCATTACCAACAAGGGAAATCGATGCTCCACACCTATGGTCACCCCCCTCATTGGTCAGATCAGACCATAAGCTAATCACCCTTAACATCCACATCCCACCCCCCAGTAAGGAAACCTCCATAAAAACTTCTCCAAAGTTAACTTCATGCTACTCAAGTCAGAAGTTACAAACTTCATGACACCCATGCAGATGGGAACTGAAAGTTCGACTGCTGAGTCCTACACTAAGGCACTGTACGAGCACATCCACTCATGCATGAATCCTGCCATCCCAAATAGAACCAAGATGCTCTCCTCCAAAAAAAGGAAGCCAATCTGGTGGTCCCCTGCCATAAACAAACTTTACAACAAAAGGAAGAAACTGTTGCAGAAAGGAGGAAAGTCCCAGGATGCAAAAAACTCCCTTACCAGCCTCAGTAAAAAGCTGAGATTCCTCACAAAATCCTCCAAAGCTAGTTATGAAAATAAAATTGCCAAAGATTCCAAAGACAACCACAAGGCATTCTATAACTATGTCAAGAATCTAAATGGCAATGCTCAGATCTGTTCTGAGCTGCAACAGAATGGCATTAAATATACTGATCCCAAGGATATTGCCAATATCCTGGCAGATCAATTCAGTGCCAACTTCACCCCCCTCTCACCCCCTAAATGGCCCATCTCAATACCAGAAGATTGCCAAATTCCAGTAATAATGGCCACACAGGTAAAAAACGCACTCTCCAAAACTAAGAATACAGCATCCATGGGACCAGATGACATCCTGGGCTGTGTACTACATGGACTACAAAATGAACTGGCACCTCACCTAAGTGTCATGTTTAATCATACCCTCACCTCAGGCTTTATGCCCACTGAGTGGCGCACAGCTACAGTTATCCCACTCCACAAGGGGGAATCCACCTTGGATCCTGGGAACTACCGCCCATCAGTCTGACGAGCCTGATCTGCAAGGCTATGGAACGCATTATCATGGAACTTATAAACAAAGACATTGGCAACCTTAAACACTGGATTCCACCCAGATTGGGTTCGTGAAGGGCCAATCTTGTCTCCTGAACCTGATTGACTTCTTCAAATCAGTCTCCAGAGCCATGGACGAGGGTAAGGCAGTCCACACAGCCTATCTGGACCTCACCATGGCCTTTGACACCATTCACCACTCTGGAATCATAGATAAACTTACTAAGCTGGGCATTAATCCCTACATCACTCGATGGGTTGCCAACTGGCTTACTGACAGAACCCACACTGTAAAAGTAGCTGACTCCAAATCCAGCTCCAGACAAGTGACAAGTGTAGTACCTCAGGGTTCAGTCCTGGGACCTCTCTTGTTTGGCATCTACTTCTCTGAAGTACAGGCTAACTCTAAGGGACTCTGGCTAACAAAGTTCGCAGATAACTGCAAACTGGGATCCATTATTGAATCCCCAAATGATGTTGATACTCTACAAAAGGGCCTTACAGAAACAGATGCTTGGTGCCAGAGTCATGGGCTCAAGCTCAATGCCAAGAAATGTATAGTTATCCCCTTTGGGAAAAAACATGTACCCGTGAATTACCACATAGATGGCAGTACTCTAAACATCAAAATTGTGATAAGAGACTTAGGGATACAGGTGGACAGTGGTCTCACCTTCAATTACCACATTGCCACAACAGTCAGGAAATCCTTCTATGTGGCACACCTCATCACTTAGGGCTTTTCATCCAGACAAAAGGAGGTCATTGTCCCACTGTACTCATCCCTCATTAGACCCATTATAAAATACAATGCTCCATTTGGTATGTACCTCTCAAGCCATCTGCAACAACTGGAAAGGCCGCAGAAATGCCTCACTAAAAGAGTCACAGGCCTAAAGCAGATGCCGTATGCTGACCACCTTAAAAAACTCCAGCTATACTTTGTCGCATATCGTCTACTCCAAGGCGATCTCTGCTTAACATACAAGTTCATGTCAAACCCAGAGCTGTTGAACATGATGCACTTAAAGAAATCCCAATCCCTCAGAGCCACACGTTCCAGGGATCTAAACCTTGTCATCACAATAAATAAAACATGCTGGAGGGATAGGTTCCTGACACAGAGACTCCCCAGACTCTGGAATAGACTGCCCATACATGTCAAGCAGAGCACCTCTTTGGCCCTCTTCAAAAGGAACCTTGATGATTGGATGGGAGAAAGGAAATTCACCCCAGGGATCACATCAGTTGCCCTGCTAGACAGGGGTCCAGGGAAGTAAATAGTGTGGGAAGAAATAGCCAGGGAATTGTTATGGCTAGGCTTCTATAGGCCCTAGGGCCGATAGCCTAGTACCAACCTATGAACCTATGTATACAGCTATGCCTGAAGCATGTTCCACCTAAAGGACATTCTGAATTCCCCATCACAACAGAAAGCCCTGAACTACATGACAGCTATGTGTGAGGTACAAACTACTGATAGCAGTGACACAAGACGTTCATAACCATGTATCATACCTGGTCTGCCTTCCACAGTAATGTCCATTTGAACATTCCTATTTGCAGAAGACAGCACATATACTATGCAGAGTACTTATACAATGGCACATAAAACTATAGCACATACATGTACATTGGGGGGCAGCAGTGTCATTGCTGTCTCCAAGTATTTTACAGTTGGATTCCCTGGCCACCAATGGAGATCAGAAAGTCTTATGTATTATTTCATAGAGCACGGGCTGGCATTCCACTGGTTGAATTTCTAGCTGCCTCAGTTATACTTGGATTATGCCATGACCCATAACATACATCAGTGGCATGGCAATTACAGGCATGCATTGTGCATCCATGGCAGTGTTTATTCACAGTTATGGCAGTAACATTTCACAACATCAGTCATAGTCCAAATGTCCCATGCCATGACCCTGCACAGCAATAGTACTTGGGTTTTACTTGCATGTACATGTGTGTGTTTATATATATTTTATTTCTATTTATTTAACATTTATTTTACCAGGATAAATCTGACTGGACAGTAGGTGTCCATTTTCAGCAAAGTCCTGGGGAGAAAAGCTCTAAGAAGTTACAGTTTGAATGCATAGTTGATTGCAAATAAGGAGCTGGCTAACATATGGTAGAATGCTAACATATAAGGCAGAATACAGTTAAATGCATAAGTCTAATAGTACAGACAGGAGAGCACATACCTTACAGTACTAGTACAGTAGGTGTATGTAAGGTATTCAGGAATAAGTACATATTTACAATATTTACAAAAAATGTACACTGCACATAGGTGACAGTGTAGAGTGAGCATCAGAAGTAGCTACATATTTATAATTACAGAGTATTCAATGCACATAGGTGACAATGTAAACTGAGCATCAGAAGTAGGTACATATTTATAATTACCGAGTATTCAATGCACATAGGTGACAGTGTAAAGTGAGCATCAGAAGTAGGTACATATTTATAATTACAGAGTATTCAATGCACATAGGTGACAGTGTAAAGTGAGCATCAGAAGTAGGTACATATTTATAATATTTACAGAGTATTCAATGCACATAGGTGACAGTGTAGAGTGAGCATCAGAAGTATCTACATATTTATAATTACCGAGTATTCAATGCACATAGGTGACAGTGTACAGTGAGCATCAGAAGTATGTACATATTTATAATATTTACAGAGTATTCAATGCACATAGGTGACAGTGTAGAGTGAGCATCAGAAGTATCTACATATTTATAATTACCGAGTATTCAATGCACATAGGTGACAGTGTAAAGTGAGCATCAGAAGTAGCTACATATTTATAATTACCAAGTATTCAATGCACATAGGTGACAGTGTAAAGTGAGTATCAGAAGTCGGTACATATTTATAATATTTACAGAGTATTCAATGCACATAGGTGACAGTGTAAAGTGAGCATCAGAGAATTTGGGGGTAAGCTGCCTATAGTGGGGTGAGGATTCAGGTGGGGTCTTTGCAGTTGCAAAGAGGGTTAGCATAAATATATGATTTAAGGAGGTCTTTAAATATGATTGTGCAATTTTTTAGCCTGAGGGCGGGAGGGAGGGTGTTCCATGCTTTTGCAACATCGTAGGGCTTCTCCAGAACTGTTCTTACATGGATTGACTTCAATCAGGGATTTGTTACTGGATTATAGTGCCTTGTTGGAGTTGTGGAAATTTAACATGCCCACTAGGGCAGGAGTTCTGTCAGGCTGGTAAAGAAATTGATGAGCTATGATGAGTTGGTGGTAGTGTAGTAAATTTGGAAATTCTAACCTGTAGTTTAAGTAGGGATTGGCAGTGATGGGAGTGTGATCTAGCATTGGTTATGAACCTAGCTGTTTTATTGTAGCATATGGAGAGTTTGGTCAGGTCGGTTTTATTAATGCTGGTTAGAACTGGAAAGACATAAAGTAATGATGATAGGAGATGAGTTCTGGCTATGGGAGTTCTAGACTCGGTGGGGGGGTTAGGAACTGTTTGCTATGATAGAGAAATTCTAACATCTTTTGTACTTTATAGATAGTTTGGGAAATGTGTTTGTTGTATTTAAGTTGTTGATCAATTGTGATGTCTAAGAGTTTGGCCTCAGCTACTGGAGTGATGAGGGTGTTATTGGCTGAAAGAATGGTGAAGGTGGGATCATTGTGCTTGGTTGGATGGTATAGCATTAACTGCGTTTTTTGGAGTTTAGTATCAGTTGGTTATTGTTTAGCCAGTTTTCTATTGCAGTAAAGGATTATTGGGCTTTACTTTGTAGTAGATGGATATTGGATGCTGAGCAGATTAGGTTTGTGTCGTCTACATACTGGACAATATCAGCTTTAGTGGTTTCTTAAATGGAGATTGTTTCTAAATATGTGAAAGAAGGGGACCTAGGATTGAGACTTGAGGAAGCCACATGTGACAGGGAGTGGGGGGATAGGGAGATGACCCATTTGACAGATTATGAGTGGTTGCTTAGGTAACTATTGAACCAGTGCAGAGTAGGGTTGTCAAGGTTGAGTTCGGAAAGACAGGTAAGGCATTTATTGTGGGAAACTGTGTTGAATGTCTTGGATAAATCTAGGAAGGTTGTGGAGACCAGTTTCCCTTGGTTCCTCTGTGAGTTAATGGTATTGGAGAAGTTAATTAAAGCAATGGTGGTGCTATGGGATGGTCTAAAACCATGTTGGGTTTTAGATAGTAGGTTTTTGGATAGTAGGTGGGTAAGGAGTTGGTGGTGGATACACTTTTTGAGAATCTTAGATAGGGGTGATAGGATTGCGATGGGATGGTAGTTGGAGAGGTCAGTTGAGGGGCCACCCTTGTGGAGGAGGATAATATATGAGAATTTCCACAAGGAAGGAATGGTGCATTCAGAAGTACATCTATTAATGAGTAGGGAGATGGGATAGCAATGGCGCTGGATGCGATTTGGAGGTATTTGGCTGATAGGTTGTTGGCAGCAAGAGTGGTTGGTTTGAGTTTTGCTAAGAGTTTTTAAATGGTAGATGTTTGTACTGGTTTGAGTGAGAAGGGGATGGAGTTAGCTTGCCATTTGGGGGTTTGTGGTTGGGTGGTGGGTGATATATCATTCACAAGTTTCATTATGGAAGAGGTAAAATAGTTACTGAAGTGTGTGGCTATGTCAGGGTCTAGACCTTCAGTGTTTGGTGGTGGTGTAATGGCTTTTCTGGGTTGGACGATGTTGTTCACTGCAGCCCAGAATTTCTGTGGGTTGTTACTTTGTTTCCTTTGGAAGATAATATAGTGATTTTGTTTGTCTATTTTGACCTGCTTTTTTTCTTTGTTTCTAAGTTTAGAGATGATTTGTCTAGTTGCGGGTGTTTTGTATTGTCACCAGGTTTTCCATGCTTTGTCCCAATTCTTAAGTAAGTTCTTAGTGGTTTTCTCTAGCCAGGGAGCAGGATTATTGTGTACCCTAATTGTTTTGAGTGGGGCTAATTGGTTTAGAATTTGTAGGAATATGGAGTTAAAGTATTGTACTGCAGTATCTAGGGGGAGGGTTTTTAGGGGAGCCCAATTGCAGGATTTTAGGGTTTCTAAGAATAGCTCTGAGGGACGTTATTTCGAGAGTGGGTTTGTAGTAATGGGGGTGGGCTGGAACATTTAAGTGTGTGCCGATGGAGTAAAGTTGGATTGTGGTCACTGAGGGAGTTGGGTAGTGTTCCACATTGGTGGGTAGTGTTGGGCTGGTTGGTGAGGATCCAGTCCAGGGTGGATTCCCTTTTGGTGGTCTTGTCAATTCGTGTGAGTGAGTGTATGAGTTGGGTGAAGTTATATAGATTTATGTGGTTGGTGGCTGTTGATGAGTTTATATTGTTCCAGTCAATGTTGACATTGTGTAGGATTGTAGTTTCTTGGGAGAGGGAGTGGAAAGTCCAGTGGAGTATAGATTCTAGGGTATTAAGGTTTTCCCCTGGTGGTATATAGATACTAAGTAGGTTGAGTTGCTTGTATTGGTTTAGAAGGAGTTTGGCGAATAGAGTTTCAGCATTGTCAAAATTTGGGGTTTCTTTTTGAAGGAGATGGACTTTTAAGTTGGATTTGTAGAGAAGTGTGATTCCACCACCTGTTCTGTGTTTCTGTATGCTCGATCTACTCTTAATATATTAAAGCCAGGTAGGGTGATGGAGTTGTCTTTAATATGGAGCTTAAGCCATGTTTCTGTAATGACTGCTAAATCTAGATTGTATAGAGAGATAGCTGAATGTAATTGTTCTGTTTTATTCATGATACTACAAATATTTAGGTTTAGTATACGTATGTCAATGGGTTTGTGTTTAAATGGGGGGTTGGGAGGGACATTGGAGATGGTCGTTGTGCGGGGTTGGGGTGGATGTCGCCTCCTAATAGTAGTTGAGATAATATGTTAGCAATGGTTTTACGGCAGAATACTGTAAAGAAGTGATATTTGAGGTCAGGGTGTTTCCTGTGCTGTGAGATGTAATGAATTGTAAAGGCGAGTTGAAAGAGAAAAGGGTGATGGGTGACTAGATATATGTTTGTAAGTAAGGAGGGGTTACTTGTGGTATGGAAAAAGGTGGGGGATTTGAAACAGTGTAGGTAGGTGAGTGAGTGGTGATAAGTGGTGCTAATGGACAATAAGTAGAGACAGATGGATAAGGAGAGCAGAGGAGTGGTGATAGTATGGTAATGGGGTGGGTGGGTTAGTGGCATAGTGTCAGTGAGGTGTATGTATTGCAGGGATATGGGTTGGGGAGGAGAGAAGAGATGTGTGCGGTGTTGGCTTAGAGGAGTAGTAGGGTGTGTTTAGAAGTGGGTGGGTTGAGAAGAGGGGATGGTAGCTTAGATGAGTGTGGGTGGAGATATATATATATATATATATATATATATATATATATATATATATATATATATATATATATATATATAAAATATGTGTGTGTGTGTGTGTGTGTGTGTGTGTGTGTATCTATATATATATATATATATATATATATATATAGATATATGGATATATAGATATATGTAATATATCTAAACGTTTACTATTACAATTTTGAAGCCCATAAGCTTGAAACCCATAATGCTGAAACCATATCAAAAGACCAAAATGCAGAAGACCACAATAGTGAACTCCTGGACTTGCCTATGTGCAGGATGCATGTTAGCACTCGTTATCGGGTTCACATTGGCAGGAGGAGTCAGTACTCAAAATTTCTAGACATTGTGCTCTTCATCATTTTGGTCTTTTGGTGTTATACTTTCATGATTATGGATTTCAAACTTGTGAGCTTCAAGATAGTGATAGTAAGCTGTATATATGTTAGCTGCACGTAGTTGATTTAAATGAATATCATCCTTTGTCTTCCTGACATATGGTCGACAGTTGTGCTTGACAGGGCAATCTCCAGGTTGAGGAATATGCCCCTTACACAGGGAATGTGCGATTTTGGAGTTGATATAAATAATTAGCAGGAGGTGTGGGTGTACAGGGGGGCTCTCCACATAAAAACATTACATTTAAACTTTGCATGCTTTGAAGAATAGCTTCAGGACATGCAAAGAAGTATGTCAAAGTGTGTTAACATTAGCTGCATCAGCATTGTAGTAGTTCGAGAGTTGTCACTATATACACACACACACACACACACACACACACACACACACACACACACACACACACACACACACACACACACACACACATATATATATATATGGAGTCCTCTAGAGCTATTTTCGGGGAATATTTCTATAGTGAGCAGTGGATTCATGGGATGTGGCATTACACGATGTGTATATCTTGTACTATATAGCGAATGCTTGAGCTCCACCATTTTATTTTTCATTCAGTAACTCAGATGTACAATAAATGCTGTAGATGCACAATCTCAGTGAATTGTTGCAATCATAAAGGACATCTCAAATCCATCACAGCAGGACGGGGCTTCATGAGATCCTGCTAGGGGAGAGAAGGAAAACTTGATAATACTTTCTCAGGTGTGACAGTGTCCACCATTTAGGACCAAATATGGGTCCGTTTTATGAGACAGATGTAACAATCTTGCCACTGCCTTCTGCCAATGGACTGGACTCCACCATTTTGGGGTATAGGTACATTCCTGTTATGATGACTTGACATGCAGGAGGCACAATGACTTGCACAGCAGGCAACAGTAAGTCACAGCAAAATTGTCATCTGGATTAAGGAAGTATAACATTGTTCTGCACATCCTACTGTGGTTTTACAGCTGTTTCTCATATTGAGCTAAATATGATGACTTATGTCTGTGAGGTATGGTAGGAAAGTATTGCATCTGGGGACTTCATTCTAATTGCATACAGGAGTCACATATACAGGCATTAATCCATGTGATCTTACAGATCAGTGCTACCAAGATACAGAGGCATTTGATACATGATTCACTTATTTTGAGGTTTGTTTGTTTACATTTGCTGAAAGTCATATTTACCCTGGAGTCACAACAAAACATCTCAAAAGACAGGAATGTAATAAAATGAAGTAACAATATAATTATGAATATAAAAAGGTACACAGCAGAAATTAAACACACTGTTTATAGAAACTATTACGAACTATATCTCATCATCCATGGAATTGCTATGACAGAAAGCATTAAGAAAATGTAAGAGAACCTTTTTACTGCTGATAGAAACAAGACATGCAGTATCAATGAAGTGCCACAATGTGAGAAGAACAGTATAGGTGGCAGGCTTGTGATATTGGTGAGATACGTGTTTTTAAATATCTAGGCTATGTGAAAATGTCATATGCACTTGCTGTGAAGCTGTGTTTAGCAATATTCACCTGTTCTGCTTTTCTATATTTGCAGTGGTATTTGAGTGAGCAGATATGTGCTGTTTTGGTCTTTTTAACTGCAACCACATCACTTGTTCTCTTTTATGCTACCATGGGCATTTTGATTACATTTTTGGCTATGTAAAGGGCAGTACTGCAAATAGAAGACTTGAAGCAACATAACCATTGTCGGCTGATTCTTGTTGCATGTATGTGAGTTACCTTGACACATGACTGGCTGACTGCACATCTTTTGTCCATCATTTCACTGCATGCATATACTTCAGTAACATGACATGTGCATTTAGATGCAATAAGAGTGCAATGTTGAAAGCACAGGCATGTGTGGCAGCCTCACAGTTGGCAGATATTGTTTTATATGTCGTAGTCAATCAAGACTTTGGATTGAAAAATTCATTATCAAGATGTAGTATGCATGAATATCCAATGCATTTTGTGTGTGTGTGTGTGTGTGTGTGTGTGTGTGTGTGTGTGTGTGTGTGTGTGTGTGTGTGTGTGTGTGTGCTTGTGTCTGTCTCTCTTTGTGCTGGTAACTGTATAATAAACATACAGCAGAACATACATCTATAGCATTGACCTCTATTTGCTATGTATCTATGTTCCTGGGCATAGCGTTCAGTTTATGAATTTGACTAGACTATCCTGAAGTTTTCATAGCTGGGCAGAAAGGAGCACCTGGCCCAATGGGCAATGTATGTTCACCATTTGATACATCAGATGGGTATGTCAGCTAAGAACTGATCTATAGCCTAAGTGTTAGTGTTGCGCATTATTGATGCATCATTCAAGATTAGCCATTGTAGGAAGAGGCAGCCACTGAAACAAAGTAGATCACTGGAAGGATCGCCAGACTTGATAACAGTCTACAGACTAGGGTTTCCGTGTGGGATATTGTGCTGTATGTAGTTATGTTTAATGTTTGATTGAGACTGTATGCCAGAGTGGAGGAGCCCTTTGATGTGACAGTAGTCCCCATGTTGCAGAGGTTAATACAAGCCATGTTAAAGTTACATCGGCATTGGAGGCATATGCCCCCTTTGTCCCATATGACAGAGTTGTTCCACCAAATATCAGGCACAGGTTTGAATGCCAGAATTTCATCTGTGTACATTTGTGTCTTATTTGGCATGTACTGTACAAAGGGGTCCCCTTCACATGGTCGACTTTTCATGAAGTCGACTTTCATATGGCTGAGACCATATGATCGACTTTTGAAAAGCTGACCATGGGGAACCGCTATCTCCGCACAGTGCGGAATGGGAAAATTTCCCACTTCCACACTGTAGTGTGATCTCGGAGTTGGTATATTTAAGTTACAGGGGATGAGGGGGGCAGAGCCCCCCATGAGGGGTGAAGGGGGAGGAGCCCACCTGCTAACAGTTTAAGGTAAGTGTTTGTTGTGTGTTTATGTTTACTTTACATAGTCAGCATTCTGAAAGTCGATCATATGGTCTCGGCCATATGAAAGCCGACCTTCTGAAATGTCGACCATGTAAAGTAGACCTGTACAAAGCACCTGCAGCAATTAGAGAGACCTCTAAGGTTTCTAACAAAGAAGATAAAGGGACTCCAGCACGTGCCATAAACAGACCGGCTAAACTCCCTGTCACTATACTCTGTATTGCACAGACTTCTTAGGGAATACTTATGCCTGGCTTACAGAGCAATCTTAGACCCAAACCTAAAGAACTTGCTGCACATCCATAAATCAAACAGGACTAGAGCTACCCATTCCAGGGACCTGAATATGGCCAGCTACTTAAATAGGACATGCTGGAGGGACAGATTTATATTATAGTGGCTGTCAATTCACATGCTTCAGAGCACCTCTATGACACTGTTCAAGAGGAACCTGGATGAGTGGATGGGATTCTGTAAATTCTTACTGAGGATAACACCCACAACTTTCATAGACATGGGCAGTCATTACTAAATATGATCCTGAGTATCGACTAGCATATTTATGGTATTACAATGGGATGAATTGGCTACACTTAAAATGACCTCCAGGTCAATACCCTAGTAATCTCCTATGATCCCGTGAAACTATCATCCTACATCTTTGTGCAGTACCCTTACTGTCTCAGATCACCAGCTAGTTCTCCACCCCATCTCAGTGTCAATTTTTATTGGTCACTCATGAGTTTGAAATACTGATGCTCAGTGTGACAAACATCAATGGGAGCATATGTGTAATTGCACTGTGACAATGCTATATGACGTGATAGCATGCCAGACTCAAAACCTCAGAAGAGGTTACCAAGGAGTCTGGATCCCAGGGATACTAGATAGTGGTTACATTGTTCTCAAAGAATTTATCTAGCTGTGATTTAAATAAAAGTAAGTTTCTTGTAGTTCCTGAAGGTAATATGTTTTCATGCATTAGTTACTCTTGTGTGAAAGAAAATTCTTTTTAAATGGCTATCATACCTTTCCATATCCCAGTTAAAGTTCTACCACCTTGTCATACTATTATGCACAGTAAATTCTGACCAAACTAGCACTTAGTACTGCATCTCTTAAAACGGGTCGCCTTGACATGGTCGACTTTTCAGGAAGTCGAAATTCATTTGGCTGGGACCATATGACTGACTTTTGAAAAGCCAACCATTGGGGAACCGCTATCCCTGTACAGTGCGGAATGGGAAATTTCCCTCTTCCACACTATAGTGCGATCTCGGAGTTGGTATATTTAAGTTATGGGGGAGTGGAGCCCCCCACGGGGGTTGCAGGTGGGTGTAGCCCCCCCCTGCTAACAGTTTTTAGGTAAGTGTTCGTTGTGTTTTAGTGTTTACTTTACATGGTCGGCTTTCTGAAAGTCGATCATATGGTCTCTGCCATATGAAAGTCGACTTTATGAAGAGTCAACAGACCATGTCTATGTAAACTATAATAGAAAAAATTTAAATTTGAACTAACAAGCCTTTGGAGTAAGGCAAAGGCAACATTCAGTGAATACGCTTGTTAAAAATATCTTTAAATTCTCTCCAGACTACTGATATCATTATGTAAATACTAAATAATTGTGAAGATGTTCAGAGATGTACCAAAATACAACCTTAGAAATCATAACAACTCAGTTCATCACCTCCAAAGCACCCAAGCTTGGTTTCAATCCACACACCATGCTTTTTCAGTCTTTGGTCCGAATGTGTGGGAATCTATCCCTTCTTTTCTTAAGATCATTTATCTTACTCCCATTTTCTGATCAAAACTAAAAACACATTACAAGACTCTAGGAAAATGCAACTGCTCTTTCCCTCTGGTTTTATAACTTAATCTCTTCCTACCCTACATAATTTGCTGTGACTCTACTTTTCATTTTGATTCTTTCAGCATGCCATCTTTCATAGCCACTCTTTATAATGCATGGATATGTATTGTATTTGCCAGTTAATCTGTATATAGTGTCATGTATCTAGTGTTGTTATACTCTCAAGCCAAGTCTAATATTCACTTTGTATATATTACATGTATATATATATATATATATATATATATATATATATATATATATAGTATTTTGTCATTCACCTTGTATGTAATCTCACATATATTGTGTTTATAGGTTCATAGAAGGTTACTAGCCTAACAGCTCAAGACCCCTTACAAGCCTAGCCATATTTATCCCGAGTTTCCCCATTTGTTGGTGGCTAGGTGAGTGAAGCTTGCAGATGTAAGGGTCTGTGGTAGTTAATACCAACTTCCTCTGTCCAGGAAGGACATGGTTGCTACCACAGGAGTGAATTTCTGGTCATTCATCCATTGATCCAGGTTGCATTTGAAGAGAGTCAGTGAGAGGGTCTGTTTCACGTGAATTGTAAGTTTGTTCCAGAGAAGTGGTAGTCTATAGGAGATGTATCCATCACTCCAGCATGACCTGCACATATCAGAGGCTAGGTTATGATCTCTGGAGTGAGTGACCCTCATGCAGTTTGATTTATGAATATGTAGCATTTCTATCAGGGCTGGGTCAGAGACTGCCCTGTAAGCCAGGCACAAGGCAACCCTTAGCAACCTGTAGGAGACAGAATACAGTGACAGGGCTTTCAGCCATTCCACGTAAGACTTGTTTTGTGTACCCTGTAATTTCTTGCTGAGAAAGCTCTGTGGTCTCTCCAGTTGTTGCAAGTGTCTGGTGAGGTACATGCAAAAGGAAGCATTGTACTCAGTTATTGTTCTGATGAGGACCAAGTATAATGGAATTATAGCATCCTTAGATCTAAATATGATGCCTTTCCCTATATGATGTGCCACATAGAAGCATTTCCTTACTACTGTGGATATGTGGGGGTCAAAGTTCAGATTGCTATCAACCTGAGTATCCAGATTACATACCACTGAGTCTACACTAAGGGGATGCTGTCTATAATGTAATTAGCAGAGATGTCAGCTTTCCCAAAGGGAATAATAATGCATTTTTTTTTGCATTTAGCTTTAATCCTTGGCTTTGGCTTCAACCTATTGTCTGCATTAACCTTGTCTGCAGTATATTGCCATCAATGGGGGACTCAGTGATTGCTCCCAATTTGTAATCATCATAGAACTTGTCAGCCACAGGCCATCCAGGTTTACCTGGACTTCTGGGATATAAATTCCGAACAGTGAGGAGCCCAACACAGAACCATGTGGTATGCCACTAGTGACTGGTCTTTTGCTAGAGGTGAAGTCACACACTTTGACAGTATCTGTCAGTGACCAATTGGCTATCCATCTGGTGATGTAGGGGTGACTTCCCAATTGGGAGAGTTTCTCTATTATACCAGAGGAGACTTTGTCAAATGCCTTGGCTAAGTCAGGATAGACAGTATGCACTGTCTTTCTCTCATTCAGGACCTTGGTGACTTTCTCAAAGAAGCCAACCATGTTTAACAGGCATAATCTACCTTTAGCGAATTCAAACTGGCCTGGGTCCAGAGTTTGGAGATTACCTACATCCTTGTTAATAAGGTTCATAATGATTCTTTCCATGCAGATGAGGCTAGTCAAGCTTATGGGCCAATAATTCCCATGGTCAGTTGATGGTCCCCCTTTGTGCAGAGGGATTACTATTGCTGTCCTCCATTATGCTAGAACAAAACCAGTTCACAGGTTGTGGTTAAACAGGGAAACAAGTGGGTCTGCTAAGTCATGTTTTACATTGTTTAAAAGGCAAACTGGGATGTTGTCTGGTCCCACTGATGTTTTTTGGCCTTGGAGAGCACTGAGATGACCTGCTCTCATGAGATAATAGGCTGAAGAACAGTGGCAGGTATACTTTGGGGAGCAGCTGGAGGGGACACAAGGGTGAAGTTTGCTGTGAATCTGTCAGCTAGCAGGTTGACTATTACCTCCAGCTAAGTATGGGTGGTGCCATCCACAAACAGATCAGTGCATGGCTGCAAATTTTCTTTTAGATTTCAGACATAGTTAAAGAATGCCTTCTGATTATCCTTAGCTTGGGATGCTATTTTTTATTAATTTCATAACTAGCATTGGAGGACTTAACAAGATCTCTAATTTCTTTGTTTAAGTTTGAGAGGGATTTCTTCCTCTGCCGAGACAGTTCCCTCTTGTTCTTGGACATTAGTTTCTTTCACTTGTATAACCTTTTAATATTATGGGTCCACCAGAGTATCTTGTTTTTTCGGCAAGACCTAGTTTTAATCTGGTCAGGTACAGACAATTCTTTACAACTGCTTAAGTGGTTACACAGTTAGAGTCCATGTTATCTACATTCAGGGGGGCTTTGAAACTTCTTATACCATCACTTTGCATGAGGTAATTTGTCTTTGAAATATTCTTAAGTGTTTTTGAGCTTGATGGGGTATCTGGTCTTATAATTACATTGAACGAGACTGACTTACGGTCCAATCCTACCAGTAGGACATCACACGGGGAGGGGGGTGCAATGCTCTTCCATGCTAGTGAGTACTATGCCCAGGACATTTGAACCTCTTGTGGGTGTGCTGACTAGCTGTTTCACAGCATTTGCACTGACAAAATCCAAGAACACCTGAGCCAGCATATTTGTGGCCATGTATGTTTCCCAGTAGATGGTAGGATAATTAAAATCCCCCATTAGTAAGGTGTTGGGCTATACGGCAAGTGACTCCAGTAAGTCCAGGTATGTGGTATGCTTTTCCTTTTTCATGGTGGGGGACCTATAGCTAACTGTGATGTGGTAGGGGGCTTTGCTTGTAGTTAATTGGGCATGGAGTAGCTCAAGAGAGTCACACTGTTTGACCAGTCTTTAGATGTACTTATCCTTAATGAAGATGGATACACCTCCTCCTTTGCTTCTTTCATGCTCAGTGTGTGGTCTGAATGTGTGTAAGGCATTCTAGCTGCATGGCTGGAGTGCTTTCCATGGCTGCGAACAATGTCTCAGTGACTGCACAGATGTTAACTTCTTCCAAAGTGAGGGGTGTTTTCAGGGAGTGCAGTTTTTTTTGTTTAGACTTCTAGCATTAAGAAGCAGTACCTTAATTTTATCTAGATAGGATTTTGTTATGTTGGGAGGTTAGTTATTTTGACCCTGCCTAAAAAAGGCACAATAAGGCTGGCTAATGCCTTTGCCAGTATCCAAAATCATAGAGGTGACAGGTGCAGACCATCTCTGGCAAAGCAGTGTGGCCTGTCAACCATGTCTACCCAGGCTAATAGATATTGGACCTCCTTGGACTGACACCAGAAGCTAAACCAGTTGTTAAAGTCTATATTTTTTTGTTTGTATTATGGCATCATTGTTGGAGAATGTAGAATGCTGCTTAAAGCTAGGCTTATACCTGCCCATGACACATAATCTGAGAACTCAGTCATGTCTCTCTTCATATAGTCCAGTGAGGTACGTCTTAAGTCAGTTACCTCCTAATGGATTACGATGTAGTCATACCGATACTTGAGGTTAAGTGACTTGAGCACTTGAGTGACTTGACAGATCCTGGCACTTGACAGGCAGCTAACTGCAGTAATCCTTTAATCAAATTATCTTGAGCTTGTTTCTTGTTTGCTATTCATTTTTTTACTTTGATCATGTTTTCCCCATGAAACAACAAGATAGTTGTTGTCAGGCAGCAGGTCTTTTTTGGATAAAAACATTTTTACAAGTGGGAGTATCACAGAGATTACTACTTTCGGCATGTTACTTGGTACTTTTATAAAGCTGGATATAAATTATAATTACAACTTAAGTGTGAGGAGAAGTGTTTTGAGTTGAGTGCTACTTGTTTTTTATACTTGATTTTGACTGCCATTCCAGTAATGTATTTAAAAAGTAATTTATTTTTTCATGCCTTACAACCTTTTTGTTTCCATCTAGATATTAAGTAAGCTGTCATGCAGCCAATGCTTTGACATATTATTTTCTTCTACACTTCATTTTGTCTTGATTGGGCTCTCATGATGACGGTTTGGCACTCAGGGCAGCGTATTTAATTAAAGTCACAGTTTTTTGTGGTTTTTATCATAACTCCACCCCTTTCTAGTTGGCCAGACCCCTTCCCATTGGTCCTACATATTCAGATATCTCCTGCAGCTCCCCTTTGATTTGAAGTCACCAGCCGCCACTGGGCAACGTTGCTCAGTGTGCAACTGAGTTGCTCCTAAAGCAACAGAAAAGCTTGGAAGGGTTTCACTGATAGCTGTTTAGGAATAAACTGAGCTTGTAGGCTTTTACATCTATATAGGGCACTGCTAACCATCACTGTGAGCAGCATAGTCTAAATACAGAGTAGCATAGTCTAAATACAGGTTTGCAGCATCCGGAACTTCATCTGCATAGCTTTAAACCCTTTTTGAGGTATTCCAGCTATAAGTTAACTGTTTTTTTTCTGAAAAAAAAGTTCTAAGCTTGTTTTCTACCTTTCCTGTAACTAGAGTAGTCCAGATACATATTTGTTGTATCCAGGACTGTTTTGTAAGTTTCTGAGTTCCCCAGACCTTTCTGTGTTAGAGGGCCTTCCAGCTTATCAGTGGGAGTAGTAAGCACAAGGTGGCCTATCTACCAAAAGAGGAGTGGCTTCTGGCTCTGAACTTGTAGTTTATTGGCTATAGGATACATAAGTGCTATCAGCACTAGACATCCTATAAGGAAACAGCTCCAGTACTTAGTAATGATGACCATCCCTCCTGGCATGTCTAAAGGTCAGTTTCCTGTGCTTTCTCCTATTAACCTGGTGCACATGAGCATTCTGAGGCAGTGTAGCAATTGCCTCATGTACACAGACAACCCTCTCCTCTTACCTTCCAACATTCAGACTTGTGAGAGATGCACTTATATTTCCAAATTGGAAGTCATGCACTCTCCAGCCAAGACCGGAATAACTGGTCAAGAGGAGGTCAACACCTGCACCACACCACATAGAATACATAGCCCTCCAGAACACCCACCATCACAGCCCTCACATAAAAACACAAACCATACACGCACCTTCACGGAGGCTCTCAATAGAAATCTACCCAAACAGCAGAGAGCTCCAAGGCAGAAACATGTTCGACCACCACAACACAGCACAAACAACAAGACACATAGCTCACCTACACAGTGTGCCCCTCAACCTAGGCCCCTAAGGCAAAACAGCTTGGCCAATACAATAATCATAGTTGGCTCAATAGTGAGACACACTGATGTCCCACTCACTAGGTTGAATAAGGAGAAGGTAACAGTCAGCTGTCTATCAGGTACCAGAATTCAACACATAACACACGCACTAAGGTCACTGCACAACAAGTACAAGTATGACTCTGTCATTGTCCATGTGAGCATGAATGACCTGAGAAGCACCTCCCTGAACTACATGAAAAGAGACATGGTGGAGTTCTCGGTTTATGTGTGAAGACAGGTATGACCCTAGCCTTGAGCAGAATCCTACCATCGCCCAGAATGATACCACAGTGCAAACAGAAAATGATTGACTTCAACAATTGGCTAAGTTTCTGTCTGCTTGGGATGACATGGTTGACAGACATCAATGCTTTGCCAGATGTGGCCTGCATCTGTCACCCCTGGGTTTCCGGGTACTGGCTAAGGCTCTTGCCACCCCTATAGTGCCTTTTTACGCGGTGTTCCAAAGACCAAATTACCACCATGCCAGCTATAAATAAATGCAATCTGTGGGTCATGCTGCTCAACACTAGAAGTCTAAATCTCAAGATGCACTTGCTCAAAGCACTCCTCAAAATGGAGAACATCGACATTTGTGCTGTAATGGAGACCTGGTTTAAAGCAGCAGAAAGCACCCCTGTGCTAACAGGCAATAACTCATTACACACCTTTTGGCTCCAGAACATGGACCGAAGCTCCAAAGGTGGTGGTGTCTCCATAGTCATATAAGGATATGCACACCTCCAGAATAGTAGCCCAGCATAATGCATTTGAGATACTCCAAGTACAACTAATATTGGGTAAGATGGCGATTCAGGTCGTAGCCTGCTATAGGTCCCCAACCATGTCCCAAGACTCTCACTTCACATTCATAAGCACCCTGGAAACTATTAAGATCCAACCCAACATTCTCATACTAGGTGACTTCAACTACCCCTCCATCAGCTGGGAAAACTACTTATGCACCAATGCACTGGCCCAATGTTTCCTGGAATTCATCAATTCTAATATCCTGGACAAGCTCATTCTTACCCCCACTAGAAGAAGCAACATCCTTGACCTGGATATTACTAACACGGGCAACCATTGCTCTACACCAATAGTCAATTAGTCCCTGGTTAGATCCGACCAGAAACTAATCACCATGGAAATCTGCATCTCACCCCCCCCCCCCATAAAGGTATCCACCATGAAAAACTTTTTCAAAGCTGACTTTGGACTCCTAAAAACAGAGGTGGCTAACTTCATTGCACCCATGCCAACGGAAAATAGATGCATAACTGCCAAATCATACACCAATGCACTGTACGAACACGTGCATAAATGCATGGAACTAGCCATACCCAACAGAACCAAGACACTCTCCTCCAAAAAAAGGAAACCAGTCTGGTGGTCCCCTGCCATTAATAAACTCTACAACAGAAGGAAGAAACTGTTGCAGAAAAAGGTGAAGCCCCATGACTGGAAAAATTCCTTTATTAGCCTCAACAAAAAGTTAAGATCCCTCATCAAAGCCTCCAAAGCCAGCTATGCAGGCAGAATTGTGGCAGACACTAAAAACAGCCACAATGCCTTCTATAGTTATACCAAGAATCTCCATGGCAATACCCAGATCTGCTCTAAGTTACTGCACAATGGCACCTCATATACTGAGCCAACAGATATTGCCAACATACTGGCTAATAGATTCAGTGCCAACTTTACCCCCCCCCCAAAGGACCAATCTCAATACCAGAAGAATGCCAGGCACCCAGGATTACTGCAGCACAGGTTAAAGCTGCATTGTCTAAGGCCAAGAATACAACTTTCATGAGATCCGACAATATCCCTGGCTGTGTTCTACATGAATTACAAAGTTAACTGGCACTAAATCTGTGTGCTCTGTTCACTCACAACCTCATCTCAGGCTTTGTCCCTACTGAATGGTGCACTGCTACAGTCATCCCTTTCCATAAAGGAGGAGCGACTACAGACCCTGGAAATTATCACCCCATTAGCCTGACAAGACTGATATGTAAGGCTATGGAGCACATCATCATGGACCTAATTAACAAGGATATAGGGAATCTCCAAACTCTAGATCCCACACAATTTGGTTTTGTGAAAGGCAGATCATGCCTGCTCAACCTGGTTGACTTCTTTGAGTCAGTCACCAGAGCGGTGGATGAAGGTAAGGCAGTTCATACAGCCTACCTTGATCTGGCCAAGGTATTTGATACCATTCCTCACTCAGGAATTATTGATAAACTCACAAAACTAGGCATCAAGCCCTATACCATTAGGTGGGTTGCAAACTGGCTAACATATAGAACCCACATTGTGAAAGTAGCGGACTCCAAGTCAGACTGCCCACCAGTCACGAGTAGAGTCCCACAGGGATCGGTCCTGGGTCCTCTTCTGTTTGGCATCTGTTTCTCAGAAGTCCAGGCCAACACGAAGGGACTCTGGCTGACAAAATTCACAGACGACTGCAATCTGGGAGCCATTATTAACTCCCCAAGTGATGCAGGCATCCTACAGAAAGGCCCCACAGAAATGAATGACTGGTGTCGAAACCATGGCCTTAAGCTTAATGCCAAAAAATGCGTCATTATCCCCTTTGGGAAAAACTCAATTCCACTACTTATCACATCAATGGGAGCACACTGAAAACTGAAGGCATTGTAAGAGATCTGGGGACACAGGTTGACAGCAACCTCTCCTTTGACCACCACATTGCCACTGTGGTTAGAAACTCCTTCTATGTAGCACATCTCATTACCAAGGGTTTTGCATCCAGGAAGAAAGAGGTCATCATTTCTCTCTACTCTTCCCTCATCAGACCAATCATAGAGTATAATGCCCCACTTGGCATGTACGTCACTAGATACCTGCAATAGTTGGAGAAGCCACAAAAGTACCTCATGAAGAGGATCCTAGGCCTTAAACACATGTCCTACATGGACAGACTCAAAAAACTCCAGCTATTCTATGTCTCATATCATCTACTAAGAGGCAATCTCTGCTTGACTTACAAATCCCAATCCCTCTGCACCACACACTCCAGAGACCTCAACCTCATTACCACAATCAACAGAACATGCTGGAGGGACAGGTTCATAACCCAGAGACTGCCCATGCTCTGGAATAGACTTCCCATACATGTCAAGCAGAACACCTCACTAGCCCTCTTCAAGAGAAATCTTGATGAGTGGATGGGAAATAGAAAGTTCACCCCAGGGATCATTGCAGTTGATCTACTTGATAGAGGCACTGGGAACTAATGATGGATGGCACAATGCCAGGGCATTTATATGGACTAGGCTTGTAAAGGCCCCAGGGCCATTAGCCTAGTACACACCTATGAACTTATGAACAGCACCATGCAAAAGTGGGGCTTAAATATGAGCAAAGAGAAACATGTTTTAAGCAAATTACCAATTAGGAAAGTACACAACAAGCCTTCCATCAGCAAACCCCAACTCATATAGGTTAGATCAGCACACTTCTGCCACAAAGTGCAGAAAAACTCCTTCTTAATGCAAAATAGCTGGTTTGGAGCCTATGTGTAACAAGACCAGACACACTACCTTCAACAGCCCTACAACTAACAGATACAAAGTAATTCAGTGCAATTAACTACTTAAAGCAGTAGCAGACGGTACAGATTTTTTTTGAAACTGCTAAAATACAGTCATAGTATATAAGAGACATACAAAGAATACTTAGGGTCCTTTTGTGTGTTTCCCAGCTCAGATAGACCAAATAAACACCTACTGCCACTAGATGAATAATCCCAGTCCTCCTAATGTAAAAGCACAGTAAAAGAGTGTCTGGAGTAAAATGTTGCCACAAACAAACTTAAAAAAATATAAAATAATACCACAAAAAAATTAAAAGGTACCAGATATAGCAGTGTATTTTAAACAGTTTTTAAAAGTGTAATTATTTAATAAAAGCACTTCACTTTGTATAAAGCTGTATAAATGAGCCAAGGGCCACTCAATTGTACAGAATTTATAAAGGCACTAAAACAAGATAAGCTGATTAATAAGCACTCTAGCCAATAAACCTACATGCAGAAATTTCAAGTGTTTCCCCAATCTAAACAGACCAGGCTACCTCCCTAGAAGGAAAATCCACTGACCTCTTGACGTAAAAACAAGTCCTTACTAGAGCAGTGGCAGCTGATGATTTCAAATTAAAGGAGGGCTGCAGGAGACAGCTGAATGGTTGGGGGCCAATGGGAAAGGGTGTGGCCAACTAGAAATGGGTGGAGCTATGCTCAAAACCACAACAACTGGAACTTTAATTAAATATGCTGCCCTGGGTGCCAAACAGTCATTATGAGATTCCAATCAAGACAAAATGAAGTGTAGAAGAAAAAAATATTTCAATGCATTGGCTACATGACAGCTTACTTAATATCCAGACGGAAACAGGTTGTGAGGCATGAAAAATAAATTACTTTTTAAATACATTACTGGAATGCCAGTCAAAATCAAGTATAAAAAAATGAGCAGCACTCAACTCAAACCACTACTCCTTGCACTGCAGTTCTAACTGTAATGTATATTCAGCTTTATAAAATTACCAAGTAACATGCTGTAAATAGCAATCTCTGTGATACCCCCACTTGTAAAAATGTTTCTTATCCAAAAAAGACCTGCTGCCTGACACAACTATCTACTTGATTCACGGGGAAGACATGATCAAAGTAAAAAATGAACAGCAAACAAGAAACAAGCTCAAGATAAATTGCTTAAAGGATTCCTGCACAAGTTATGGACCATACATGATAGATTGACATTCTGTTTAGTTTACAGGTAAAGTCTGCAAAGATGACTGCAAGTCTCCAACAAAAGATGACTACAAGTCTCCAACAAATGTAATGAGCTTCTGAAAATACTGTAATCCTGTCCTTTTATTACAAATACTGTCATATGCATTTCAATACCCAAGGCGTATACATTATCTAGTTATGTAAATATTCTCTGTATGGCAACAACGAAAAGGCTTTCAATTGCTGGTAATTCTTTAACAGTATGCTTATTAAAGCTTACTTGCATCTTACAATCTCTGACAAGCTTAACTGATGGTCATTAAATCATTGCTACTTAAACAGAGCAACAGGGCACTGTGACAGCATGCATTTCCTGAATAATAATAAGCATAAATCAACAGTATAAAAATATGACAGAAAATCAGAACATTCTGCAAAAGCAAGGACAGATGAAAAGCCATGGTCGTACTTGTGGTCTACCTTGGATGGGGGAATACTCTGCACACTTACACTGCATAACTGCTCCTTGCCTTCCTTGGACAGATCCAGAGCCACTACAATGGGGAGTGGGGTACAACAAGTATGTTACAATTTGAAATGTCTCTGGCTGACGGTGATGGCTCTGACACTCATACCTCTCAACTTCAGAGCAAGAAATCCATACATAGAACTAGAAGTGGGACACAGGCCCAAAAATAAGGACAATTTTTAAATATTGCTCTTATTAACTTAGATAATAGAACAGTAGTACGTCTTGCATTAGTATGAATTTTCTGAAGGGTATGAAATCTGAAACTCAAATGTCTGCCATTATTTTCAAACTTCAATCTTTAATGACTTGCCACTAATTTGACAGAAAACCACATTTTATGAAAAACAGACCAAAAATGTGATGCAAAAATATAAAGTTGCCACGCAATATAGCTGGGAACCTGTCAAAAAAAGGGACACCTTTTTAATATTAACACTGTTAACTTGAGCAGCTAACAAAATAAGAGCATCTACATGCATTTCTGAAATAAAAGTAATCTATAACTCTGATCATTACGGTTATATATAATTGTAAATCCTCCACATTTTCTTCCAAAATTGCCATTTTGAGGAGGGATTATTAGGGGAGAGCAACATTTTGAGCCAAAATTGGGGACAATTGAGAGGTTTGGATATTCCTAATTCTACAAAGCGATTTGCACGTACCTCTCAACCTCTTAATGCAGGAAATCTGGTCAATGCCAAATATATTGGGGAACATACAAACACTACTAAAAATTGCTCTTGTATAAACTTAAGACAGTTGATAGAATAACAGGTCTTGCATTAGCATGCATTTTTCTGAAGGTTATGACGTCTGAAACTCAATGTCTGTCATTTAGTGACTTCATTCCTAAATGATTTGATAGAAAACCACATTTTATGAGGAACAAACCAAAAATAAGAAGCAAATATCTATTCATTCTGCAAAAATATGGACAAATGAGAGGTATAGTTCAACCGGGGCTGTCTGAGCTTGCTACCCTTCCTCCCCTCACAAAATCATGGTCGAATGGAGCCTCCCCCCTGCAGCCATTCCAATGTCCCATTCCTTGGTTATTTTGCCCCATTTACCATAAACACTGTAATGTGCATACTGCTTTATTTCTGCGATGATTTAGATTTCATTTGAAAGTTTTATTTTGCATTTTACAGCACAAACCCTAATAGATATCTTTTAAACCAAGCAATGCTGTCTCACAATGAAAATAGACTTAGCATTAAAACTTCTCTGCCCTTAAAACTCACATGCATTGAAACAGCATTGAAACCCAAATTCAAAGAAAATACATTTTGCCAGTGGCAGATAAAGATTAACTTTGGGCTGTTTTCAAAATCATAGGCCCCTTGAACATGAAACATACACATGCTCTTTGATACACCTTCCTGACTGTATTACATTATATTCCTTGTACAATACAGTACAGTTGTTAGAGGGCATTTTAAATTTATTGTTTTGAACATTTTTCCAGTAAACAATGAAACAAAATGCATGCACCAATGACAAAACTGCCCAATTCAGAACATTTCCATCATAAAAGTCTACTCAACCTTCTATAGTCCACCAGTATCAGTAAATATGCACAATCTCTGAAGTAGTAAAATCCACATTAAAGAAATCTGTAACTAATAAAGAGGTTGCTGCTAGCAAACAACTTTATATGTCATTGTTTCATCTACAAATAAAGTGCCTGTTGCCCTTGAAAAATAAATTGCCTATGTTGCATGCATTAAAAAATGATAAGCTAGTAATACCGCAATAGGAAATGGATGGCAAACTGATAACAGGTTCATAGTTACTAGGTATCTTTGCCAAAAAGGACTGCAGCATCCACCCCCTTTACAACACAGTACAGTATCAGCAATGCATCTACCTACTGTGGGAGTAGAACCCACAGCATTCTGCATCACAAGCAACACTACCTGTTGTGCTATTAACAATGCAAGCAGACTTAGCATAAGCAGCACTAAACTTTTGTTCCCCTGCAGCTCTCAGCTCGTTGTAAAATCTACTCGACACTCAGCTGTATCTCTGAACTTTGCAGCACAAGAAATCTGGAAAAAGCCAAAATTTATTGGGGGGGGGGGCAAAAGCCCAAAAGCCAGGGACACATTTTAAACATTGCTTGTATAATGTTGGAAAGTTGCAAGAATAAAATGCTGTGTTACCACCATACATTTCACTGCCACGTCTTGAACCCAGGGGACCCTGTGCAAAACCGTCAGAGAAACATACCACTATGCCAAATCAGCTGAAACAGAGGAAGACAAACTTAAATGGCTACCATTTAGTGAATTCAGTTCTCACCATAGCTGTCAGCCTCTTAGCAAAAAACACCTGAAAAAAGCCAATAATGTGGAAATACAGCTGCCAAACATATTCAGTGAATTCAGTTCTCACCATAGTTCTCAATCTCTTAGCAAAAAACATGTGGACAAAGCCAGTAATGGGGGGAATACAGCCCCCAAACATTCAGTGAATTCAGTTCTCACCATAGCTCTCAACCTTAGCACAAAATACCTAGACGAGGCCAATAATGGGAGAATACAGTCTCAAAAATATGGGCAAATTTCAAATATCCATGTTATAAACTTAGACAACTGCTAGAATAAAAGGTTTTGTGTTATCATGTACTTTCTGAAGAATATGAAGTCTGAAATTCAAATGCCTGTTATTTTTAAACATCTGCTAACCAGGAAACTAGTCTGACTTGGAACAAAACAAAGCCAATTTTCAGCAGAGCAGGGAGAAACACTCCAGACGCATCTTTGTAAGGGATGGGAGGACATGCAGACTCCACACAGAAGGCACCTCAGTCAAGAATCAAACCAGAGAACCTGTAGCTGTCAGGCAACAATGCTACCAGTGCACCACTGCACTACAAACCTTTGCAAGGAAAAATGAAGATACAGAAACCACAGATTTTATGAGGAACAGAACAAATATGAGGCAAAAATCTGCATTTTTTTACAAATAGTGGTGGGTAGGGAATTCAGGTCCTTGCCACCTGCATCCAAGGTACAGGGCTCAAGCCTGAGTATCTCTATCTACCACTATGTGTTAATAGGGGCATTTTACACACACACACACACACACACACACACACACACACACACACACACACACACACACACACACACACACACACACACACACACTACCTGCAAATGTGTCCGGAATCCACTACTTAAACTCGAAGCAGCAAACCTCCAAACTCGAATCCATGAAGCAGCTCCCTGTATCTGGACTGCTAACTCAGGCAGTCAGAGTTCGCACAGATTAATGGGCATCTGCGGGCCAGTCTGAGTGTGTCTGCGCATGCGCGAATGTTCCGATACTCATAACAAATAGTTTTTTTTTTTTTTTTTTTTTAATTTTATGTTTCACATTTTTTTATTTCTTTTGTTTCTAGGTGGGAGGGCTGCAGTCCTGCAGTCCTATAGCACGAGCCACCCCTACTAGAGTATAGAAATACACTGCTTTATCAAACAGCTAGCAAGATAATGAAATCAGAGCAAATAAATCAGTAGAACAAACAATGCGAGACAAAATGCACTTTTTCAATATAAGTACAAGGAAAGACAAATAAATAATTCAAGATATCAGCATTGTAGAAAGGGAGGGATTTATTAAGCTCAATTTACAGTAGTTGTGGGCAGTTTAAAATCACCAAGTTTAAAAAATAGATCAACAAAGTGGAGAGCAGGTGGGAAAACCTAGCAGGGAATCACCAGCAGTGGTTTTGTTTATGCAGGCTTGAAATCTTTTCAGAAAAAGATAAAGATCCAGATATTTACAGTCTGTTTATGTATAACTCAAGGAACAATTTATCCAATGAAAAAACGTGAAATGTGCAGCCTAAATAGTTTAAGTGTCTGTCTCTCACACTGAACAATAACACCAGGCCAGGCAGATTTCTTAAAACAGAAATCAAAATGGAGCAGGTAAAACAGAAAGCAGCTCTGTCACTCACAGACGAAAAACTATATAGGCTTATTTTCCTAAGCCAGCAGGTTCATAGGTTGGTACTAGGCTATTGGCCCTAGGGCCTATACAGGCTTAGCCATAACAATTCCCTGGATATTTCTTCCCACAATATTTGCTTCCATGGACCCCTGTCTAGCAGGGCAACTGATGTGATCCCCGTGGTGTATTTTCTATCTTCCGTCCAATCGTCAAGGTTTGTTTTGAAGAGGGACAAGGAGTCGCTCTGCTTCACATATATGGGCAATCTATTCCAGAGTATGGGGAGTCTCTTGGTCAGGAACCTGTCCCTCCAGCATCTTTTGTTTATTGTGATGACAAGATTTAGATCCCTGGAGCCTGTGGCTCTGATGGATTGAGATTTCTTTAAGTGGAGCATGCCCAACAGCTCAGGGTTTGACATGGCCTTGTATGTCAAGCAGAGATCACCTCTGAGTAGACGATATACCACAGAGTATAGCTGGAGCTTTTTTAGATGGTCAGCATAGGGCATCTGCTTTAGGCCTGTGATTCTTTTAGTGAGGTATTTCTGCGGCTCTACAGCTGTTGCAGATGTCTTGTCAGGTACATACCAAATGGGGCGGTGTACTCTATAATAGGTCTAATGAGGGATGAGTACAGTTGGACAATGACCTCCTTTTTACTGGATGAGAAGCCCTTGTGGATTAGGTGTGCCACATAGAAAGATTTACTAACTGTTGTGGCAATGTGGTTATCAAAGATGAGACCACTCTCCACCTGTGTCCCTAAGTCTCTCATCACACTTTTGGGAATCATCAGAAGTGTTTCAGTTTATACAGGCTTGAAATATTTTCAGGTTTAACCCTGGGCTATGGGTGAAATAGGTCAAAAGTGATCAGTGCTCTTCCCTGGATTGTGTCTTTCAGCTTTTCCCGGTTAGGGGTCGCTGCAGCGGAACTCCGGTCCGCTAATGATTGGCAGTTGATTTTTACGTACCAGCTTGCCAGGCCTGATGCACAACCTTCAACAAAGGTACGCCCATTCACGGATGTCTCCACGCAGAAGACACTCTAGCTGAGAATCAAACCGGACAGCGTCTTACTGTGAGGCGACAACGCTGATAATTAATTAAAATTCAAAACAAAACAAAATAAATACATAAATAACTAGATAAAACAGCAAAATATCTGATTTGAGAACTTCTAAGAAATGTAAAAAGTGAAATTATTATCCAGGATTTCTCGAAGTGACAGCTTGAAAAAGCATTTGCATCAAGAGAAGCACTTCCACGTTATTAAAGTGACATTTAGGTTAAAGGTCAAATTGTGTACTAAAACTGGTGAATCACTAAAGCTGTTTATGAGTAGGAATGCCATATTGTTAATAGAGCAGAAATTTAACTCATTTGGGTATCAGCAGCCAACTTCTTTTATTATCTGGATATAAAAATCAATAAAATCAGATGGCCTTTTGTGCTTATATTTTGGATTGTGTAATATGTGTGGCCTTTCAAAAAAATCACATAATGCTTTCATAGTTGAAAGACTTAAAGAAAGTTACAACCGGAAATTTTGGAACAATAAAATGGCATTCAAAGAAAATACATTTATATAATGCCATTTCAGGTTTACTTCAAAATGTGCTCCGACCCCCACCAGCCACCTTAGTAATGGATGTTAATTGTAACTCTGCCCCTTCCCTCAACATTAACCCTATACCTTACCTTAAAAAAAAAGCTTCCCATTACACTGTCACTGCACATGAAATGCAAAAACACACACTACATCTAACCCTTTATCTAATCCCGAACATAACCCTAAAGTACACACGCACTCACATGCAAACATGCAAAACCTATCCCTGACCCAAAACCTAACCCACCTCTCAAACACATGCCCAAACACCCTTCCAAACCTCACTCACCTGTTTAGATGAAACATACCATCTTTTGACCATTCTACTATCTGCACATTCAACACCCCTAGAATTTGTCAACCAAACGTACATTTGACAAAATGCAGGGAAATTGTATGCATGTGTGTGTGTGTGTGTGTGTGTGTGTGTGTGTGTGTGGGTGTGTGTCTGTGTGTGTGTGTGTGTACTTGATAATAAACAAAGCTGATAGTAATCAAAAAGAAAGTCAACAGCACACAACAGCACATGCTCAGAGATATAACCAGGGAGCATGTTTTTTGCAGGTGATCAAGCCCCTTCCCACATCTCTCTCTCATACACTTCTACTTATATATTCCAACTCCAAGATCGCACAGAACTGGGTGAAGAGCCTTCTCCCCATCCCTGGTATTATTGTGATATTGCACAACTGTTAATCATCTTTCCTGTCGACCAAATTGTGTTGACAGGAAAGCCGTAGACTATAGCAAAAATTGACAAATATATTGTTTTTTTAATATATATATATATATATATATATATATATATATATATATATATATATATATATAGGATTACTATCAAAATCCCAAATGTCACAAAAAATGTGAACAAAATATCTCGCAGTTATGTGGATGAATATTAATTAGATGACAATGCTGAAAAGAAAATACCGACACTGTAGAATTTGGCATTTTCGATATCATCATTTATTATACCTGCTGCCAATAACAACTACAACCTGATTTCCAGCAGTACAAACGTACACAATTCAGTATTGTACATCACTGAAATACATGTTTCTGCAGGGGACTGTGCCCCTCACACCCCCTGCAAATAAGATATTCCAATTCAGAGACTACACTAAATTGAGGAACATGATAAATTTCCCAATCCACACTGCACCCCAATCTCTAGTCTTAACATCGACCACAAATGACAGAATACACAGTGGCATTCACTACATAGAACACTTGTAGAATTGTAGTTTTCAACATGGGAATTAGCCAACACACATTCGGCATTCCCATATTTACTGAAGCTCAATTCTACATTTTGATAGTAAACTATATATATATATATATATATATATATATATATATATATATATGTATATATATGTATATATACATATAGATATATATGTATATATATATATATCTATATATATATATATATATATATATATATATATATATATATGTATATATATATTTATATATATATATATATATATATATATATATATATACTTGGAGTCCTCTATCAGAACAAGCAATTTCTCACTAAACACACTAAAACCACTATAGCAAGGACACACCTGCTGTCTACTCTCATCTATGCATCCCCAATACTAATTAACATCCGCAAAACTGATCTGAACAAATTGGAATGTTGTTATAACAAGATTGCCAGATTTGCTACTGAATCTCACTATAGGACCCATCATTGTGTAGCTCTCAAACAACTAAACTTGCTAGAGCTGCCTCAACTTCTGAAACTCAATCAATTGACATTGGCCCACAAACTGTTCTACTACCCAACCAAGACTCCAGCACTCCAGAATCTTAATTAAACCATATTAAGATCCAGTACCCAAAACCACCTGGAAGTCATCAACAATAATAATGACTCAGGGGAATCTCACTTCAACTACTTTATTTCCAAGGCCTGGAATACTCTACCTAGCCACGTGACCTCCATTAGCTCCACCACAACATTTAAAAAGCACCTCAAAGCACACTATATGAATACCTGGTTATGCTCCTGTGACTCCGCAGGATAATCACTTAATTAACAATCCTTTTCACCACCTCATCCCAATATGCCTTATTATTTTCTTATCTACCAACAGAACTAACTCATCTGGATTCTTGTAAAACCCACTAATCTTGTTTCTACTTGTCTTGTACTAATCCAAAATCCTGACTTACTTTGCCCCCCTGAACATTATGTCAGCTACTCAACTCTGTTTCATATTTCCACCTCTCAGTACTCAGGACTAAGTTATGCTGGTTCACCTATGCTACTAGTAAAAACACAACTAGCCACAACATTTCAGTTATTGTGTTGTCTTACCCCTAGCTAATAACAACCCCGGCTATGTGAATGCAGCATAAGATATTTCCAGTTTATAAGGATATGATAAGATGATGAGTGATGACTCTTGTATATGTGATTATATAGTTGTCTCACTGACATTAATGTAAAGAATGTATATTATTTTTACTATGTACTATACGAAATTATAATCCAGAGTTTCTCATCTTATTGCTATGTGTAAATTTCACATTGACTATGTTATAACTTGATTACCATAGACTATGTGTTTGTATATCTCACCTGTTTGTTTTATGTATTGTCTGGAGCTTTTCTCCCTGGGCCTCCACTGAAAATGGACCTGTGTCCAGTCGGACTTACTGGTAAACAAATGTAAAATAAAATAAAATAAGTAACATAACCCCATAAGTATATATATATATATATATATATATATATATATATATATATATATATATATATATATATATGTCCCCTTCAGATGGTCTATTCGACTTTCATATGGCCGAGACCATATGATCGAATGTTTAAAAGCTCGACTGATCTGAATGGAGATCTCCATAAAGTGCGGAATGGGAAGATTTCCCATTACCACAATGTAGTGCGATCTTGTAGTTGTTATATTTAAGTAGCGGGGGGGGGGTGCAGGAGGGCTTGCCTCCCTGCTAAACAGAGTTAGTTTTTGTTTTTTGGTGTGTTATGCTGTTTACTTTACATGGTCGATGTTTCAACTGTTCGATCATATGGTCTAGGCCATATGAAAGTCGAACATTTGAGTTGCCGATCATGTAAAGTAGACCCATATATATAATATATATATATATCTATATATATATATATATATATATATATATATATATATATATAGTCTATATTAAAAAAGAGAATGCTGATTTATCAACCCTTTAAAAGCGAAAGCTTGAAATCCCGAAGACATGGAAGAGCAATTTTTTCCCAAGGAAAAAAATCTCTGTTCCACAAAACAAAAACAAAAAAAAACTTCAAAACACTAAATACAGTGGGGGGCTTGATCCCTCACCCTCCCTACTTAAATATACCAACTCCGAGATCGCACCACAGTGGCGGAAATGGAAAAGTTCCGAAAACAGCCCAGTGATTTTTTTCCCTGGGAAAAAAAATCGCTGTTCAGTGTCTTCAGGATTTCAAGCTTTCACTTTTAAAGGGTCGATAAATCAGTGTTCACTATTTTAAGCATTTGCAGATTTAATATAGCCCCTAGATATATATATATATATATATATATATATATATGTGTGTGTGTGTATGACAGACATTCAAAGTATCAAAACTTCAGACACCTGTCATACCACTAAAATGGTTTGAATCACAACAATTCAAATACACTCAAATTAGAATCACAAAGATTAAAAAAAAATAAAAAATTTTTTTTTTTTTTCCAGGGGTGTGCTCCTCCCATCCCTGCTAACTATATATACCAACTCCAACAGTGTATTAGAGTGGCAAAAGGGCAAATTTTCTGATCCCCAATGTACCACAATCCCAATGAAAAAAGTCAGTATGCTAAATCAGCTGAGTTTCAATCAGCTATACCAGCTTTTTTTCTGTCTGGAATGTTGCCACTTTGAAGGGTTGAAGACAACCTGTATCTCTCTCTCTCTCTCTCTCTCTCTATATATATATATATATATATATATATATATATATATATATATATATACACACACATACAGAGAGAGAAAAGGAGATTGTGTGTGCGTGTGTGTGTTTGTGTATTTTTATACAGATCTATATATATATATATATATATATATATAGAGAGAGAGAGAGAGAGAGAGAGAGAGATAATATATAGCTGGACATCTATTTATATGGAGAAAATATAGATATTGCTAGAGATAAATATTTTAGCCTAGTGGGACTAATCTGGTCAACAAAGGGCAAATAAATAAGTAAGTAAAATGCACACACACACACACACACACACACACACACACACACACACACACACACACACACACACACACACACACACACACACACAAAACACACACACACACACACACACACACACACACACACACACACACACACACACACACACATGGGTACAAATCCTGAACTGAGTTCTCAAATTTCACAGTACATGTATTTTATTTGTTGCACAAACTATATTCTGTGTATTCCATTTATCCTTTTTTTTTTACTTTTTTGGTTTTATCTGTCTGTGTATATGCTGACATATATGTATTTACTAGTCAGTATTAACTCATTCATGCCCGACAACACTCACTCCAGACAGATGAAAACTTCTATGCCGGCAGGCCTGCAAAGTGATCATGTGGAACTCTTAACAAAATGTGTTATTTTCTCACATTTAATCTGTTTAATCACATCATTTATTACCACAGCTTTAGTACATTGATTAAGTTACAATAGAACCACAACTCTGTTTGCACTCTGTCTTTGATGTACTATAGGGAGAAGGTGTACCACACAAAGCTGACAAAACTGATGCTGCAGGCTGCACGCTGAGAACAATACATTTGGCACAGTAGGCATTAATGAGTTAATTGTGTACAGTTTTTATTAAATAAGGTGTTAGGTAGTTGCCATAGTTTTTTATTAATGGATTGTTAATTTTCTGTTCTAGTTCTGGGGTACCTTTAAATCTTTTTTCAGTACTGTAAGTTTTTTTTTCTTATTTTGACGGTGTACTAATGATTCTCTTCACTAGTGTTGTAGTTACTTATATTTTCCGTTTGTTCAGTCTTAGTTTATATATTTATACTCAGGTCCTTTTTACTGATAATGTCATTTTCTGTTTGGCTAGTTGCAGACCTATATTTTATTTTATTTGGATTTTTTGTTTTAATTTGTAATTTAATTTGTAATTTAAACAGGTTTCTTTCCTGGACTGCTAATTTAGTGGTAAATATTGTTTTGTTGGGTTATGTATACATGCATGAATTTTTTAAATTATTTTCAGAAAGCTGCATT